>NC_038246.2:21106684-21281860 GCF_000004515.6 Glycine max | reverse complement strand
CTTATCTTCCTTCACCGGAAGTGGCGTCTACCCTGACTTATCTTCCTTCACCGGAAGTGGCGTCTACCCTGACTTATCTTCCTTCATCGGAAGTGGCGTCTACCTTGACTTATCTTCCTTCACCGGAAGTGGCGTCATCCAAAATCTTCGTAACCTGTATCAAGCGATCCGCTGCTACTCAGGTTCACATCAAGATCCAAAGCCTCCGAAAACTCCAAGATGGATTTACCCTCCCCATTCATCTCCCCTAGGCCAAAACCCCCATGCACCCCCTCAAAACCTCTAGCCACGCTACCTACATGTCCATTGAGATCCCCTCCTAGGAAAACTTTCTCTCCTTGGAGTATATCCTGAAGTACCCCTTCTAGATCCTCCCAAAATTTTACCTTAAAGTGTTCTGCTAACCCAACCTGAGGTGCGTACCCACTAATAACATTAAAGGTGTCCTGTCCCACTACCAATTTTAAGACTATGATACGATCTCCTACTCTTCTTACATCCACGACATCCTTCTTCCACTCCTTGTCCACAATAATCCCTACCCCATTTTTTGATCTGATTTTTCCCGTATACCACAGCTTAAATCCCGAGTTGTCTAATTCTTTCGCTTTTTCACCTGTCCACTTAGTTTCTTGTAGGCACATAAAATTGATCTTCCTCCTCACCATAACATCCACTATTTCCATAGATTTTCCAGTAAGTGTGCCTATATTCCATGTACCAAAGCGAATCCTCCTGTCATGAACTAGCTTCTTTACCCACACCCGTTCACGAAAATGTGGGAACCCTTGCTTACTTTTCACTACATCCGGGCGGCGATGCAATGGCCCTTGCTCTTTTAACACTGTACTCGAGCCATACAGCGCGTTGCTTCCGGGCAACGACCTAGCATTCACATTATTACGTAATTGATCCATGTCATAGAGATTCGACAAAGTTTAACGTTGGCTGTCGAAAGCCTAACACAACCCTCTCCTTTTATCCGGGCTTGGGACCGACTAAGAATAGCAAAGCTACCCTAGAATTAGAATGCTTAATATGTTATTGTGAGACTCTCATAGAATTGACAACATTAGAATGCTTAATATGTTATGTTCTTCATTTTTTTTAAAATAATGTTATCCCTATCTATTTTTTATTTTTCTTACTAATTTTATGTATTTTGTTCATGCTCTGGTAGATGTTTGCCTTAGAGCTTGGGGTTGACGGTGGACGACCTTTTAAATTGTTCTTATGTAAATTGTTAAGAATGATCTACATGTGCAAAAATTGTTATCGTAGAACTTCTAAATTTGTCTTCCCATGCCATTTCTTTTGTTTGTAACGTAGAGGCAAGGGGGAAAATGATATGCTTAAATCAAAAAGACAAAACAGCGAAGAATCTAGGACATTTTTTTAGCGTGGCAATTAATTAAAATAACCACATGAAACCTGTACAATATGTGTTTACAATTATTGGCTGTGAATGTTAGAAATTGATTGCCATCACTATACTTACAAGAGAGATAATATATGTGCACATTGCAATAGGATCTTTCTCACGAGGCGTGTGAATTTAAATTAAATGGCCAAGATAACAATATTGATGTGCAGAGAAATACTTATTTATCATTCTAGGAAAACTTGACACCCTTATGGATCGATCTACATCTATCTCTTGCCAAGTATTTGATAAAAAAAAAAAATTGCATCCCAAACTGTGTACACCTTCACTAAATGGAAATAAAAGTAGAAAAATGAAAGTTATTAGGGGACTGGTATAAAGTATATAGTATGAGACTAGACTAGAATGTGCAGTGCAATGAGTGGTATCTATAGCATTTTTTATAGTCCTCATGTTTTAGTTGTTAATTTTTCTTTGTTAGTTTTTAGTCATGTTTTTCCATGTTGAAATGCAAATTATACCCTTCCATGAGCAAGTGAATTGAACAAACCAAGTTCATAAACTACAACAAAGTACACCTTGCCTAATTATAAAAATCAGTTTCTAAACTATCTTCATCACTATTGTGCCACTGGTTTACTTTTTTTAAATTCTAAATATATAAAATAATGTTTTATAAAGATAGAGATGTTTCAAACTAAAAATGACACCGTTTTCTTAATTTCCCATTGATATTGTTACTTGACAACAATGTTAACAAATGTTAATGGAAAAACAGTTTGAAGACTTTCACCAATCAAAACTTAGATTAAGGATTAAAAAGCAAAAAATCTATAGTTAAGAATAAAAACTAGTAAACCCATCTTTTTAGTAGTAACTTTTTGTTCCATCGATCAAAACATGACTTAATAGGAGCCTCTAATAATTTGTTTTTTTTTTCTCTGTGAAGAGTGTATAATGTACCCTTTGCAATGTCACGGACTTCTGATTTGTAATGATAACCGTTTTTGATTTATCAGTTTACGAAATTATTTCTCTCCATTCTTCTGTACATTTTCTATTTTCAATTGTGGATCACGTGTGTTAAGATCAGGCATATGCTTAACGAGTGAATTAATGCTTGAGGTAAATAGCAACTTCTTAGAAGTAGGTAACTAAAATACAAACAAAATAGATTTGTTTCTTTCCGAATTTTTTTACCTACGTATGTTAGTTATTTTCTCAAATTGAACTCCCTTGAGCTACCGTCAACATCCATTATTGTCACCATTCAGCTTTATACCGTATTTTTCAATTTTAGTTTTACTATATTTAGTAGAACTTGAAATTTCCCTCTCAAACTTTGCTTTCCTACATCTTATCATTTGAAATCTTATTCTATTATTTTAACTCCTATTTATAGATAGTATCCGAAGAAATTAAAGGTTATATCTTACAGTAATTCTTGCAGGGATATTTTCCTTTCGTCAATAACAAAAAAATTAAGAATTTAGCGGTAGATTCTACCCTTTCAAAAAGCTAATTGAAAGTAGTCTATATTTACACATAATTTTTTTTTTAGGAAATAAGACTTCCAAACTTATAATTTAAATGAAAGTGTTTTATTAGTTATGATATGACGTGTGTGTGTGCATAAAGGGGTTTTGCTACTTGAGTTTATATATACTTGATTTCTAGCTGTATCAAAATTTATTGACTTCAGTATACATATCTTGTACTCAGCTGAAAAATAAACAATATATCATTTGCTTATAAAAAGATAATGCATTTTATTTTGGGTGTGTGTAAAAGGAGTTTGCTACTTGAGTTTATACTTGATTTGTAGCTGTATCGTGTTTTGTTAGTACTTTGAAAGGAAAATCATTGTTTTCCCAAATCTATATATAATATATAATGTTGTTATTAATTTAAATGAAAGTGTTTTATTTGTTATGATATTTAAATGAAGGGGTTTTTCTACTTGATTTCTAGCTGTATATATATCAATTTTTATTGAGTTGAAAATTTCTTAATAATGTATTTTGTAATCATTTTCTTATATAAAACTAATGTATTTATAAATGTTTTATAGGAAAATCATTTTTTCTCCCAAGTCTATAATATATAATATTTTATCATAAACCATTTAACTATGAAATAAATAAATTAAAACACACACAACTTTGATTAGATATGGGCGTAACAAAATGTGATTTTTATTTGAATAAACTATACTCCTATATTTTAAGAGATACATATATATTGTCTTCTCTCTTAATTTAAAAATTATACTCATTTTGTTTGAGAGTTAATGTGCTATAATAACAAACCTTTAGGATAAAAAAAATTAAGGAATCTAATTCAATTTGTTGAATCATATGGGAGTGAATTATTATAAATTTGTAGGTATTTGAGTTTGATTCTCATGTAGATATATACAAAACCCTCCTGGGTTCATTTTTTTCCTTTTTATAACTCAGCTTATATTAGTAATCCCTATCAGTATGAAGTAGAGCTTCAAAATGATGAAATTAATATAAGTTTTATGTAAAATTTTAGATAGAATGAATGTTCTTCGAAATGTTGTTTTATCATCCATATGTTGTTAGTATAAGTAAAATTGAATTTTAAACTGACTCATTTAAGTAAGGTCTTAAATTAAAATTAATAGAAAAAATATGATTATAAAAACATACTTAAATAAAGATTGTCAATCAAATTAATTTTTTTAAAGAGATTCATCATCGATAAAATTTAAAGTGATAGATATTTATCATCTGATGACAAAAAAAAAATATTTTATCTGCTAAAGTCCATAAATCAATGATACACAGATTATTGTTAGTGGCTTTAAAAGTTAAAAGCAAAAGAAAAATATGCTTAGGAGGGTTAATTCATAGTTATTCCACCATTAATAGACTCCTTTAGTATATATTGATCTTCCACGAAAATGAAGTGTAAATTTTAAATAAGAGAAGATAATATAATTTAAGTATTTCTTAAAATTAAGATGATCGGATGGATTTTTAAGTGTTCATTTTATCATAGCGAAGAGGTGACAAGTAATAAATTACTTTTGCTACCTTCATAAAAAGTTATCTTTTTTTTTTCTCTCTCTACATTGCTTCTAACAAGTTATTTCACTGAAGACACAGATGACACCCCAACCAATCAAACCTAATGCTTAGAAATTTTCATCCTTGCTTCGCTTCTTTTCAATATCATTTTAATTGAAGGCAATGAATCATAACTTCTGTTAACAATTCCAGAGTATATACCAAAGAAAATACACTCTTAACCGTACAATCAAGTTAATACATATAGTGTAGTAATTAAAAATGTTACTTTTTGGTTCCTGCCGACAGAATTACTCACTCTTGGCAAAGGTAGATTCGTGGAAACACTATCCTATTTTGGTGTTGTGGATTGAACAATTGAATGTAGGACCACTTCTACAATAAGTCTTCATACACCTCTACACTCTTAACCGTCCATTGATGCCTGTCTGCGATACCACTTCGTTCCTCCAGAATACAGACCTCATACACCTCTACACCGATGTGTACATCGACACTGTGCTGTATGGCCGGTTTCCATGGTGTTTTGACAAGCGCCTGCACACTGTCCAAACGTCGACGTTCGTCGGCATCGTCGTCGATTTCCACCACATCGCCTAGCACCCCCACTATCTTTTTTATGGAGATCGCATCCCAGGCTATCATCGAGATTCCCCAACACTGCACCCAAGCCAGCCTGTATCCCTGCCGTAGGTTGGGTGTCCATTTTTGCATCGAATAGAACATAGGTGGCATTCCATGGCAAACTTCATTCAACAACTTTTCTGCTCCTGCATCATTCAGTCCCAACAGCTATACCATGTCGTCCCCTAGGTACTTAGCTGAGATATCCATCCCGTAATCCCGTCTCAATTCGTCTTCCACCTTATCGAACATCTCCGGGTTCAGCAATCTCCCTACCCACACGTCTTTAAGCCACTTCATCACTTCATCGGAGGGCTCAAGATATATGGAGGATGATTCCCCTTCACGGCTCTTTGCTGCAGTTCTTTTCCCTGCTACCACCTCTGCGTAAGATGGTTGATTTGCTCCTTTCCTTCTCTGTTCATGGCTCCACGCATCAGTTTTGTTCACCTGTTGTTGCTCTCGCCGTTTGACCTCTGGATTTGTATTTCCTCCCCTCCTCCTCCCGAAGCGTGGAAGATTGACAAAAATAACTTCATTCCTCCCATCACTATATTGTCCAATTACCTCTCCAGCATGTATTCATCTTTTACGTCTTTGTAATGCACGAAGTCGTACCTTCTACCATTCTTGTTGGTTGTCTTGGAGATGAACACCTCTCTAACGTCTCCCTACCTCTTAAATTGTTGCCACAAGTCCTTCTTAGTGATGTCATCAAAGAATCGTGTGAAATAATAGGATGATATTCCTCTTCGATCTCGCCAGTTTGCCTGTTTGTTGTGGTGATGTTGTCCATCCCTCGTCCTGGTGCATATCTGTTGAGGGCCCGCTCGGAATCTCTTTCTATGCCTAACTCTCTCCCACCCCCTGTGTCTCTCTCTCTCGCCTCTCATTCTCACTCCTTCTGAAAAAATTTATTAGATGGTGAAATATTTACTAGACTTGAGATTAGTTATGTTGTTAATAAGGTTTGTCAGTATATGGCTAATCCATTGGATTCTCATTGGGTTGTGGTTAAAAGGATACTTAGATATCTCAAGGGTACTCTATTTCATGGTTTATTCCTTCAACCTGCTTCTATTTCAAAACCTATGGCACCCTATGCTTTTTGTGATGCTGATTGGGCATTAGATATTGATGACAGACGTTCCACATCAGGAGCAACTATTTTTCTTGGCTCAAACTTGATATCCTCGTAGTCTAGAGAGCAGAAAGTCACAACAAGGTCCAACACTGAAGTTGAATATCAAAACTTGGCCTAAACATCTACTGAATTCACCTGGATTCGAACCCTTCTAACAAAATTACATGTTTCTTTTTAAACTCCTGTGATTTACTATAATAATCAAAGTGCAATGTCTATAGCTCACAATCTAATGTTCCATAGTAGAACAAAGCATATGGAAATCGATGGCTTTTTTGTAAGAGAACAAGTTTTGGCCAAACAGCTCTCAGTTGCGCATCTTCCTGCCTTAGATCAATGGGCAGAAACTATCTTAACCAAGCCACTTTCCTCAACAAGATTTGAAAAACTAAGGGACAGACTCACTGTGAAGCATTTTTCTTCGGAAAAACCTTCCCCCCTTGAGTTTGAGAGGGGGGGGGGGGGGGGGGGAAGGGTGATAGCATGAACATATAAAAATAACTGTTACAAATAGTTAATGTAGGTTTATAAATACCTCTCTTGTAACTGTATTTGTAACCATCTTTTCTGAATCAATAAGATCAATTTACTATTCTTTGTTTTGTTCATTTTTCCTGTTTGTGAACTCTAAGTGCACAAGAACTGATACAGTTGCATTTTTCTTTAGTACAAATGTACAGTGGACTCCATAACGTCCATTTTCTTGTTATTTCTCTTGGAACACAAGTTAAACGAAATATAACTCATCTAAATAAATTTTTCATGGGACCTTGTCAACAATATTGCTATAAATTATTTACTTTACTTCTTACAAGTTACAACTCAAATAAAATTAACAAAATGGAAGAGGGGAAGGAGTGGTCGAATTTGCCTGAACAATTTTCATTGTGAAGTTTCCTATACTTGTATATCCCAAAAAAATCTGATGAAGAATTTGCATATGAATCTCTTATATATAGGTCATAGCCTGTATACATGTTCAATTCCAAGGAGATAAAAGCAGTGTCTCATCACAGTCACCGTTGCTTCACATAGCAAGAGTCTACTGGTTTCCTCAGGCGACCCCACAACCTACCAAGCGTAAGAAGTTAAATTGCATAGCTTCAATATTCTTTCACCAACTCTAACCTAGGAATTCTGTAGGATATATATAGTGCCTTGTTTATAGCATGTACCACGATAAATATAACAGTTTTCTGCATACTCTCATTACTAGGAAATAGGAACGGGAAAAGCATAGAAATGTAAATATGCATAAGTTAATAGCTTTAGAAATATACCTGACAATTAGCGTAAAATTTTTTTGTAAAGATTTCTGCCAAATTGTAAAGGTATTCACACAAGAAATTGGGCAACAAATTGGTGCATGCCTCCTCAAAAACCTGAAAAATAGCCCACATGAGGTAAGCATCTTTTGGATTAGAAAATACTCCATATGCAGGAATATTCCCAGCCGCTTTAATCTAGATATCATAGTCATGTAAGTATGTAACAAAGCCTAAATTATTACTAGTATACAAAGGTATTGTGAAATATATGATTTGATATGTTTTAATTACAGCAGTTTAGTATGGGATTATTTCCCTTATTACTCATTATTTAGTTTCCTTATTAATCAGTAATTGATTGATCTTGTAATCAATACTGATTCTCTTTTCCATATTATAAATAGCATGAGGTGAGGTCTATATTGACACACAACATTACACAGCAAATAACACTATTATATGGTATCAGAGCTTAGATTATTCTTAATAGAGAAATAACAAAAGTCGTTCTCCTTCGGGGACCTACTATCCCTAGTGGACCTTTCTCTGCCCTTCTAAGGTTATGTTCCTTCTCTTCACAAACGTGATGCAATACCGCACACCTTTGCTGTTGTTTGCCAGCCGTCTCGGGATCCTTTAATAGTCGCCTCTCCCTTCATGGCTACCGAGATTCCTTCAGACTCCGCCTCCGCAACGATGTTCACCAATGTCCCTCACAAATACATTTTGTGGGCAACTTTCTTTGCAGGTGAACTGTACCCGCACCCATTATTGGGCCTGTTTGGCAGCCAGTGCACCGCCCTCTTGTTGGTCTGCATCAACGACCTTTCAAGAATGCCACGCCATCCATATGTGCAGCCAACTCAACACACCTTCACAGTGACCCCATGCAGGGCCCTTTTCCGGCGAGAGAAGTTCACACACACGACACGTGACGCATCTTCAGCAAGCGTCACGCTGGAATCGCCTCTTTCCACCTAAGAGCGTGCTTTGCTTTATTCACGAATGAACACCTGTCGCAACATCGCAACTGCGGGCCTTCCTTAGCTGCCGCCAAGGCTTTTTGGCACAACCACATGACTGGAACTGTCTTTAATTTCGTTTTTGTTGGGTTTACCACATTTGTAACAAGCTTGGTTCATATTACATTACATATATGCTCCAGCTTAAGGGGGAGTGTGAAATATATGATTTGATATGTTTTAATTACAGTAGTTTAGTATGGGATTATTTCCCTTATTACTCATTATTTAGTTTCCTTATTAATCAGTAATTGATTGATGTTGCAATCAATACTGATTCTCTTTTCCATATTATAAATAGCATGAGGTGTGGTCTACATTTACACACAACATTACACATTAAATAACACTGTTATAGGTATAAAGCTCAAGAACAACCTATACTATTCACATATCCTACCTCAGGAAATTGTAGCAAATGAAGCCCCAATGCACGTTCATCTTCATGATCCAACACTATTTTCCCATTCTGTCAAAATGTTGATTAACATGTTAGCTGACTGATGCATTTTAAACACATGAATCATTGAGTCATCACATTTGTAAAAGATTAGTGCTGAAATGACTAGCACCAAGCCAACCATGGTACATTATACCTGGGCTTAAAATCTTGTATCTTTTAGTAAAATTAAGCACATGACACAAAAATAAGTTAATCAAATACTTTTTTAAGAATAAACATTTAATAAACCAGTAGTCATCATCCTGGGAGAAAAGAAGCTAAACTTACTCTCTTTACTTCTTCTATGTCTTTACCAGATTTCCTGATAATGGAACAGATCCTAGCATGTGCATACAGCAAATAAACAGCAGTATTCCCCTGTTTCACAACAAGCTCAGGAAGGTAAGACAAAAATAACTTCAGATCAGTTAGTTTTGTTGGGGGATTAAGAGTTCAGTAGTTCAACAATAGCCAACATGACTTTCATAGGCGTATTTAAGCTGTTTTTGCAGCAATTGTTAATAAGAAGGAGCAAAGAGTTAGTGGTACAGTTAAAACTTAAAAAAAAAAGGATCTGGCTCCTTGAAGTGATGGTTTTGCTTTAGAGTCAACTGCAAGTCATAAGAACTAAAGAGAACACCAACGGAAGTTGAATCTCCCAAATCAATAGTTTATTACCATGTTATTGTATTTTATCAATTAAGAACGGTGATATTTTCCATCCATGGTTATCAACCACAGACTACTCTTGGAAGTTACCATACACTTCAGAGGATATTTGTTAAGGGAGCAAATAAAAGCAGGACAGAGCCCATAGATAATGGTTTGTACTGGCTTCTTTACTGTAACCTCACAATCATACACTTAAAATTTGCATACAGTGAATGCACCTTGTCATTAAGCATCTGATCAAAGTTGAAGGTGTAATTTGTTAATCTGTTGATCTTCAAATCAGCATACCTGCAAACACAAATAGATATGAATATAAATGGCTATAATACAAGCCTACGGCTCATTTAGTGTTCCTAACGCAGGCATAACTGCTCAAGCAAACTGCAAGTGAAAGGTATATCAAGTCAAAGCGAAACCATATGTTACTAAAACCAAAAAATTGTTAACAACTAAGCCAAAGTCATATGCTTTACTTCAGTAACAATTTATTCTATTCATTGGTCACAGTAAGCATATTTAATAAAAAACCTCAGTAAAAATTAATATATATCAACAGGATTAAGAGCATTGGCCCAGAATATACAATACCCAGTATATAACAGCTTTTAAAATTCAGTCAACAGGAATTTGCGAGCCAAATCACCTGTCTATATTAACACAAGAATATGCCTACAAAGAACCAAACTACAGCTTAGCATGATTGAAAAAAAAGTTGATTTTGCTCAAAAGTAGGGGGAAGATAGAGTTAAAGGAGCTTACTTAACAGCCCCATAACCAACTGCCTCGGATGTTTTCTCGATCTCCTCCTCAGACCAATCTTTAGTTGTATCTAAAAGAACATAGGATCAGGAAAATTAATTGTCTAGTGCCTAGAATCTCACTGAATGAAAATTTAAAATAGGTAACAACATTAATAAATCTTAATCATGCAGAAATTTCATTCATGGATGTTGGCATCCAGATAAGGAAGAAGTAAAAAGAGCACAGGAGCTTCACCACGTTCAAGAATGGCAATTTTACAGCGCCTTTTAGCTTCATCAAGTAAATCAACTAATCGAACAACCTCACTGCTGCGAGTCCGAAATCGTTTTCCATCTTCCCCAAGAACAAGACCAAAACCTATATGAGTACATTTTGGATACGCATTCTCATCCTTTGGTAACCAACCTGCACGCCTATAGGCCTGAAAAGGAAAATCAAAGGGGAAGTTTGACATTTTAATTCACTGGAATATTGGCAGCAGCAGCAGCAGCTCAAGTAATATATCATAGTCCATGACTTTGTTTTTTAAAAATTGAAGAAATAATATGAAATAACCAATTAAAGAAAAAGATTTTTGGACATAAATATCAGAACGAGAAAAAAGATTATACACTGACAGTGTAAAAAGTTTTACGCAGTCATCCAATCACAACCCACCAAGTATGGTAAGTTTGTTGACTTTTAAAATAATTATCTTAAAGTAATTCAAACAATGATTTCTGATTAGATGACAATGTAAAACTATTTTACACCACCAGTGCATTGGCATTAAACTCTATCAGAATAACACAGACAAGTCAATAAGCAAGGTGCAAGGACAAATTGCTGCTCGCAAAAACAAGCAGAAAAGGGTTCTGACAACAATTTAATGCAGTAACCAATTGATACCATGAAAATCATAATTTGGGGATATACCTTAAATAGCATATCAAAGTGCTGTTGCTGCCCAATATCTGTAACATATACAATCCATTCAAGTTTTTCTTCATTTAGACGATACCTACATGGTTCAAGTAGTTCAGATAAACAAAACAGTCTGTTTTTCTCATTTTTCCTGTTCCATACTTGGATAAAAATACAGACAAATAAAATAGGTATCCCAAATTTTACATGAAAGGAAGAGTATATAAACATCCAATATAAATAAATTTGACATAATGATTGATAACAAGTTTGGTAGTCAAGTGACCCAGCAACTCTAACAGGATTTTCCAAAGTATGTCCATAAAAACTGAAAGAGTAAAACTAACCAAAGTGATGCTAGATCAGTTGTAAAATAGTTGTAGCCACCATCTCTTTTCACAGCAATAAGTGGTATGTCTACACCCTCAACATAAATCACACGCGCACCATCACTCTCTTCAATCAGTCCTAAATTATCCAGCTTCTCCAAAACCCCAGGAATATATGGATTATAGAAGCTCTCTCCCTGATATCAAATACATCATCATTCGTATACTTCAAAAAACATCACAGTTACTGATTTAAGTAAAACAATCTGTAATTACTACAACATAAGTTACATATGCAATATGCTCAATCAATTTATTGATAAACCGTATGCACATCATAGTATAAAAGACAGTCAGCCAGAAAACAAGCCCTTTCATCTGTGATATTGATAATTATCACTGCAAATGTTAGCCTGGAAAGTGGAAATCAATCAAGCATACGGAGGAGTCATGTTTTGTACAAAATCCTTACAACAATCCTAGTTGAGAATATAACTCCAACAAAAAACCATAGTTGCCAAAGAGAAATTACAATGGTTCCCAAATCCTAAGGCTATTTGATCAAACCAATCAAACTTTTGGTAATAGCAAAACAAAAAAAGAGACAAAAGTTTTACTTGACAGATTATGGCAGATCTAGTTAAAAGACAGAACCTAAGCTACATTGTGAATTGAATAAAAAGCACAGCAACTGCAAGAGTCACTAACAAACTCAACAGATATGAAGCATGCATATTTTCATAGAGTTCTTAGTGGTCTAGCAATGCATTGAAAGAAAGTATTAGAGATTCCTGCTGGAAGGTACAAAAGAATAGACATCATTGCTAAACAACTTAAACTCCAAAGAGCCAGTAAGAAAGGAAACTAGAACCCTTACCCTTTCCTCCAATTGAATTCCAAGACATTGATAGACTTTATCAAATTCAGCCCTACTAACTTCACAAATTTGTTGCCATGCCTTGTGATACTTGATTTCTCCACTCTGAAATCAAACTCAAGACATAAATAAAATTTAAAACCAAGTTCCCCAATATTTCACAAATAACAGGCAAAAAGAGAAAAATCTTGACATATGTTTTTACCTGGAGACTGACCACTGCCTGTTGTGCCCTCAACTTAAACTCAGGATCACTATCAAACCTCAGTTTTGAAGCCTTATAGAATGCCTTAAAATGCACCAACTCACGTGAGTTCAATAATAACTTTTTCAGTAAAAAACAAATGCTTCAGGATCACCATAATGAGAAACTAAGTGACAATTAATGAGATCATTATCCCTTAGGACCTGTAAGCATTGCCATTTCACGGTTGATGGATCATTTATAAAGGTTGACAAAAAGCAATATTCATAACCAAGCATAACCAAAATACTTATTTCTAACTTCACTCCTTAGCTTCTTTCTATTGAACAACAACATGGGGAAAAAAACTTTTTCCCCACTAAGTGGGATCAGCTACATGGATCAATTGATGTGGATCATGTCTAATGACAAACCATTTAAATCAAGTCCTTCTTAAATTATAGTTTGTCTTGGCCCCTTCTACCTCTAACTATTGGACTTTCCTCCATTTGATCTGCTCCCTTTACAAGAGCTTTTACAGTCTTTTCCACATCAGCTCAAACTACCTAACGCAAGATTCTACTATCTTTTCCAGTGTTACCCAACTTTCTCCTAAATGCATCCATTCTAATTCTAAGTTGTCTAGTGTACCCAATCATCCATCGTATGTTCATAACATTCTCATCTAAGCAACATTGAGCTTATTTTCTTGTTGGCTCTTTATTGCCCAACATTTAGTCCCATACAACATCACACGTCTTATAACTATGTGGTAAAATTTTCAAACACACTTTAGCAGTACTTTTTTTTTTATCACAAACAACACCCAAAATACTCCTCCCTTCAACCCATCCCGATTGAATCCTATGGTTTACATCTTCTATTTCCTTATCATTTTGTATGATGGGCCAAGATACTAAAATTTTGTGGCATATGGTATGATATTGTCTCTAATTTTCACCTTAAAGCTAGAATTAGTGTGTCTCCTACTAAACTTACATTTGATATTCTTTGTTCCACTTCTACTTAATTGAAGGCTATGTGCTTCTGAAGCTTGTATCCACATCTCTAGCTTCCCATTTATTTCTTCTTTCTACATTAAAAAAGAAAAGTGGCAACAGAAGAATGGAACTGATTTCAGACTGCAAATCTATTGTGTCAAAAGTTTATTTACTAACAAAGCATAAACAACTACTTGCAGACTACATGTAGAGAAAATCATTTGCTCCTTTTTTGGGTATTTGTCAAGGGAAATAGCAATTTATATTTCCTAGCTAGGTTTAATTGTATTTGTAGCAAATTAATTTATATATAACTTTGAATGCATAGTTTTTACTTCCATTACGAAATTAATTCAATTACAAATTATAATGAGCATGCAGCAAATAAATCAAAAACAATGTCTTTTAGATCATAATGAAGAAAAAACAACAAAATAAACACCTAAATAAGAAAATTTGAATTTGAATTCATTTTAATTTTCTCACCTGAAGATCTCCAATGTCTGCTTCACTAACATTGTCTGGGTTTGGAAATTTTTCAAAGAGGTATGTAATCAGCATCCCAAACTACAAAACAAATGCATGTACTTTGAGGTTTATATTACCAATATTGAAATGAAAACATCCAAACTAATGGAATGTTTTATCATTCAAACAAATATTTCAATAAGAAATCAAAGGACATCGCTAATTTGATGAGTATTTGAAACAATGTAAACTGTAAAGCATTTTCTTTATTGGGAGGGAGGGCAGCAGTGTCTTAGGAAATCAATTTTTCAAGGTTACACAACAAAGAAGAATAACAGAGAACACACATTAAGATGCAAATGTACTTGATCATGAAAACAATTATAAAAGCAACTTATACCAGGGATTTTCTCAAACATAATTAGTTCTCAAGCCACGCAATGCTAACGACATAAGCTTGACAAGTTAAATGACTTTTGCAAATGAATTACCCAAAGTTGTGCCATATACGAAGAAACCTAGCTTTAACAAGTGTATAGCTAACATGTAGTGACAAGAAATGGCATAAATCATTTATCATTAGATTAAACATGCACTGTTTCAAACTCATGGCACAAAAATAGCACAACATTAGAATTAAATTATACCTGTGTTCCCCAGTCACCAACATGATTTCTACGGATTACACATTCTACATGTGAAAATTCAAGCATGCGAGCTAATGTATCACCAATAATGGTAGATCTCAGGTGGCCAACATGCATTTCCTTTGCTATATTAGGAGAGGAAAAATCAATCAAAGCCCTCTTGACTGGAAGTCGAGGCGCCCACGAGTTGATACCATCGATTAGCATTCTTCGTAAGCTCTGCAGTAGGAATTCTCTTGCTCTTTAGTACTAACAAATGTTTTAATAAGTTCAACATCCAAACAAATTGAAAACCTTAACTTTCGCATATACTCCCTTTCAATCAATGAGCACTATGACTCAGACCTGACCCCCACCCCACTGAAAATAAAAATAAAAAGACTTACTATATACATAGTATTTCGAATTTAAAATTATAAGATAGAAAAATGCCATAATAGAGTTTTTGAGAGAAAAGGGAAATTTGTTATTCATTATTCTGTGAAACAGAAAGTCAAGTTATTACAGAGAGAGTGAGCTCTATATATAGAGTCACTGAAACTCTAACTGTCAAACTAGAGTTCTAACAACCTAACTACACTTAGTTATCACTAATAAACCTAGAGTCAGTCACTAACAATAACAGAAAAGAAAAAAGACTTATGGAGTAAGACTACTACTCTCTAATACTCCCCCACAAGCTCATGGTGGATGAGGCCTACACAAAGCGGAGGACTTGCACACTGTGAGCTTGCTTCTCATCAAGTTAAAATCTGTAGGAGACAAGGCTTTGCACACTGATCCAGTGCAGGAACATGAATGACTTAAGCTTCTTGCTCAGAACTTCCTCTCTTACAAAGAAGAGATAGAGTCCATGTGCTTGGTCCTAGCATAAAGAACTGGATTATGAGCCAAAGAAACTGTGCTCATAATATCACAATAGATAGTAGAAATTCTGTCCAAGTTCAGACAGAAGAGATTGCAGCCAGGACAGTTGCCAGAGCCATGCTTCTGTACTCACAGCCTATGTGCTAGATCTTGCTACAACACTTTGCTTCTTAGACCACCGGGATATCAGATTTGGACCAAAAAAGACACAAGCTGCTGAGGTTCACCATCTGGATCTGATGCCCAGTCAGCATCACAGAATGCAGTGATAGAAAAGGGCTTTGATGCTGGTTTAAGATGCAGGCCCCATGTGAGTGTGCCTTTTAAGTACCTCAGAATTTTCTTTAGTCTTTAGTGCTGTCCAGTAGTCTTCAAAAGGATTAGACATGAACTGGCAGACTTTATTCAGAGAGAAGCTGATTTCAGGTTATGTAATGGTTGCCTATTGAAGTGCACCTGCTACTGAGCTGTACATAGGAGGATCAGCCAGAGGTTCAGAACCAGTTTTGGCCAACTTGCATCCAGTCACCATAGGAGAAGAGATAGGTTTAGCTTCAGTCATATTTGTTTTTGCCAGGAAATCTTTGATGTACTTCCCTTGAGTAAGAAGAATAGAGCCATCAGGCTGAGGTTTAACTTCAATCCCTATACTTGAAAAGCTTTGATATTTAGTGAGTTGAAAAGTAACCTCACTTAGCTTAGCTTTATTAACTTTAACACACATACATATATACACAATACAAGGCTTAGAGATAAGACAGCTTGATGGGACATTACAATGCTGTCTTCTGAAACAAGTTAAACATAAAGCTAGAAGCAAGCATGTACACACATAATTTAACACTCCCCCTCAAGCTGGAGCATATAAATCATATGCACCAAGCTTGGAACATATAAACTGAATCCTAGTTCCCCTTAAGGACTTAGTCAAAATGTCTGCTGGCTGATCATTAGAATTGATGAACTCAGTGGTAATCTCCTTGGACAATAATTTTTCTCGAATGAAGTGACAATCAATCTCTATGTGTTTGGTCCTCTCATGAAAGACTGGATTGGACGCAATGTGGAGGGCTGCCTGATTGTCACAAAATAACTTCATTCGTGCAACTTCACAAAACTTCAATTCTTGAAGAAGTTGCTTAATCCACATAAGTTCACATGTGACCAAAGCCATAGATCGGTACTCAGCCTCTGCGCTGGATCGAGCAACAACAGTCTGTTTCTTGCTTTTCCAAGAGATAAGATTCCCTCCAATGAAAACACAATAACCTGAGGTAGATTTCCTATCATAGGACAACCAGCCCAATCTGCATCACAATATCCAGATACTTGCATATTACCTTGTCTTCATATAGTAATCCTTGACCAGGAGCTCTCTTTATATATCTAAGAATACGCATAACGCATTCCAATGATCGACATGAGGATCTGCATAAACTGACTAACCACCCAACAGCAAAGAAGATATCAGGTCTTGTAATGGTGAGATAAATAGTTTTCCCACAAGTCTTCTATATCTCTCAGGGTCAGGATAAATATCACTCTGATCTGCCATGAGTTCAGATTGGATCCATGGGCTATCAACAGGTCTACAATTTGCATGCCTGTCTCCTCCAAAATGTCAAGGGCATACTTCCTCTGTGAGATCACAACACCATCTCCTGACTGAGCCACCTCAATACCAAGAAGTACTTCAAATATCCCAGGTCTTTGGTCTGGAAATGACTGAATAAATGCTCCTTTAGCTGGACAATCTTAGTAGCATCATTCCCTGTAATCACTATATCATCAACATATACTATCAATAAACACATTTTCCAGGGGATGATGACAATAAAAAACAGAATGATCGCTTCACTACGTTTCAACCCAAAAAGTTGAACAATATGACTGAATTTACCAAACCAAGCCCGAGGAGATTGCTTCAACCATAGAGAGATCGACGCAGCTTACACACAAGACCATACTCCCCCTGAGCAACAAACCCAGGAGGTTGCTCCATATAAATATCCTCCTCAAGGTCACCATGAAGAAAGGCATTTTTAATATCAAGCTGATGAGAGGCCAATGACGCATGGCAGCCATAGCAAGAAACAAACTAACATAGTGATCTTAGCTACCGGAGAGAAAGTGTCACAATAGTCAAGGCCATATATCTGAGTGTAGCCTTTAGCGACTAATCTAGCCTTAAGCCGATCAACTCACCATTAGGACCAACTTTAACTGCGTAGACCCACCTACAACCCACAGTCTTCTTGCCAGGGGAAGAGAAACAAGTTCCCAAGTACCATTATGCTCAAGAGCCTGCATTTCATCAATCATAGCCTGTCTCCATCCAGGATGACTAAGTGCCTCATGAGTATTAGAAGGAACAAAATGCGAAGATAGAGAGAATACAAAGGAAGAATATGAAGGAGACAAACGATGATAACTTAAAAAATTATAGATAGGATGAGGATTACGAGTGGATCGAGTACCTTTTCGGATGGCAATGGGCCAGTCTGAATCAGACGAAGGTGAGGAAGCAGGATCCATGGCTTGAGGATTGATTGAAGAAGAATGAGAATCATGAGGAGAGGCTTCAAGTATTGGAGAACCAACTGTCTGTGTCCTGTGTTCATGTGTAAGAAGAGGTGGAGAAGCAACTTCAGTCGGATGTGGTGGAGAAAGTGAAATTTCATTGACATTTTGGTGTGAGATACCTAGGGACAGGAGAGGAAATAGGAAGAACATTCTGGATGGAAGAGGAATGGTCTGTAGATGGTGAGAAAAATGGTGTATCTTCAAAGAAGGTTACATCTGCAGACATATAGTATCGTCTGGTAGATGGAGAGTAACATTTGTAACCCTTTTAAGACGAGAATAACCTACAAAGACACACTTGATTGCCCGGGCAGAAAGTTTGTCTAAATCAGGAGAAAGATCATGAACAAAGCAAGTACAGCCAAACACTTTAGGTGGAACATGGAATAAAGGATCATGAGGAAAAATAATTGAGTGAGGATTTGATTTCAAGGAAGATGAAGGCATTCTATTAATCAAGAAACAAGCAGTGAGCACCGCATCCCCCCAATGGTGTGTAGGAACATGAGATGCTAACATTAGTGAGCGTGCGGTGTCAAGAAGATGACGATTTTTCCGTTCTGCTATACCATTTTGTTGTGGTGTATGGGGACAAGTAGATTGATGTAGAATGCCTTTTGAAGATAAAAGGGAAGTAACATCATGAGAGAAATACTCTTTGGCCTTATCGCTTCTAAAGATCTTAATTGTTTTTCCAAATTGGTTTTCAATCTCATTTAGGAAGGACACAAATATAGGCAAAAGTTCTGATCTGTCTTTCATTAAATAAACCCAAGTACATCTAGAGAATTCATCAATAAAGGTTACAAAATATCGAAAACCAAAAGATGTAACACGGCTTGGTCCCCAAATATCAGAATGAATGGTAGAGAAAGCTGAATTACATCTTTGAACAGTTTGTGGGAATGAAGACCTAACATGTTTTCCTAGTTGACAAGACTCACACTCTAGGACTCGAAGATTCTTCAGACTAGGGACCATCATTTTCAGCTTTGGTAAACTTGGGTGACCTAGACGATTATGCAAAAGTTTGGGATTTGAAGTTGCAAAACAGGAAACAAAAACATTGGATTTCAAGTAGTAAAGCCCTCGTGATTCACGTCCTTCTCCAATCAGTCGACCCGTGCCATGTTCCTGAATAACAAAAGAATTAGCTGTAAAGGTTACTGAGCAATTTAAAGAACGAGTTAACTGACTCAATGAAATTAGATTATAAGGACATTGAGGAATAAACAAAACAGAGTCCAACTTTAATGAGGATGATAAAGAAACTTGACCGCTTCCTTGAGCTGCAACTTTGGAACCATTAGCTACAGTAACAAGGTGAGGAATTTTTGGAAAAGAAATGGATGAAAAAGAGGACTTATTACCAGAAATATGATCAGAGGCACTTGAATCAAGAATCCAAGGACTGGGACCGTCAATAGATTGAGAAATACATGCCGTCGAGTAACATGGTACAGAGGAAGATGAGGCTTGACAGCTGGATTTCTCAGATTTCAGCTTCAAATACTCTTGTACTTTTCATCAGAGAACTTGGACTCTGATTTTTCTGTCTGAGCCACCTTGGCTACTTTATCAGGAAAGCCATGTAGAGAATAGCAATTCTCTTGAGTGTGGCCCATCCTCTTGCAATAAGAGCATTGAGGACGTCCACCTCTACCACTCCGACCTCCTCTACTGTTACGGCCTCCCCCTCTCCCACGAGTTGCAACCATGGCTGATGTTTCCATCGTGTCAGCTGAATTTTCTTCTTTCAGCACATGGGGCACCCGAAGCAGCCTAGTGATGAGAGAATCCATCGATGGTACTTGATCTCCAGCAAGAACTGATCACACACATGATCAAAATCTGAATGAAGACTCCTCAAGATAAGAACCATATAGAACTTATCCAGCTTTTTATTCACTTCCTCCAGCAAATCAGCTACAAGAAACCTCTTCAACTCTTCCACTGCAGCTTGAGCTTTTCCTATGTGTGCAATCATGTCGTGGCTGGTTTGTTTGAGGGTTGTGACCTTCATAGTTGCATCAAACAAACTCTGAATATCATTGGCAAAGATTTCTCTGGCCTTCTTCCAAAAAGAACAACATGTTTTGAACGATCTAAGGATCTCCAAAACATCCGCCTCGACTGATTGCCACAAGACAGCACATAGCTGATAATCCAGCTTCTCCCACTCAGATTTTCTGTCACTTGGAACAGTATCAATACCTTTTTCCAAATGATCATGTATCCTTGGCCAAGGAACCGCAGCTCAACTGAAGTAGACCAGGACAAATAGTTCTTCCAGTTTAGTTTCGCAGTTGTGATAGTCGGAGTTCCAGAAAAAGAAAAAGTAGGTCCAGCAGAAGTCATTTTTGATCAATGACAGAAACCCTAACGGAAAAAGGGTAGAACTAAGCACAAGCTACCACACAAGCTTGTCAAAACAGAAAACCACCACTTGGAATGCAGCCACGAGGTGCCGACGAGGCTGCTGGAGCAACTCGGACAAGATTCCGATGACGGCACGGCGGCGCGTGAACTACACGCGCCGAAAGAGACACGAAGCTGTAACCGCGCGTGGAGGCGCGTGGAAGCTCCGATGACGGCGCGTTTTGCAGGGTTTTGGTCGCGCTTTTCCGGCGATCCTAACCCTGGTCTCGCCGGAGAAGATGACAGCGGAGGACGGCGGCGACAGCGGCGGACGGTGGCGGACGACGGCGGCGGACGGCAGAACCCGCTCTGATGCCAACTTGAAAAGCTTTGATATTTAGTGAGTTGAAAAGTAACCTCACTTAGCTTAGCTTTATTAACTTTAACACACATACATATATACACAATACAAGGCTTAGAGATAAGACAGCTTGATGGGACATTACAATGCTGTCTTCTGAAACAAGTTAAACATAAAGCTAGAAGCAAGCATGTACACACATAATTTAACACCTATAAAATAGTCCAAAGTGCCAAAAATCCTTTAGAGAGAACACAACATTGAGTTTGAGAACCAATTGATGAGAGAGAAGAATTATTCCCTGCGATGATGATATCATCAACATAAACAAGCATGTAGATAGTGGAAGTCCCTTTGTTATAGACAGAGAGAGGGATCACAGTTGTTGGACTTGAACTCAATGAAGCAAAACTGATTTTAACCTTTCAAATCAGGTCCTTGGAGCTTGTTTTAATCCATAGATTGCCTTGTGTAATTTGCAGACCAAGCAAGCTTTTGTCTTGAGTTACAAAACCTGGAGGTTGTTGCATATACACTTCCTCCTCAAGAATGCCATTTAAAAAAGCATTGTTCACATCCAGTTGTTGAAAAGTCCAGCCATTGGTAATAGAAAGAGTAAGAGGAAGTCTAACAATGATAGGTTTTACGACTAGGGGAAAAGTTTCAGTGTAGTCAGTTCCAAATAGTTGATGAAAGCCTTTGGCCACCAACCTTGCTTTATACTTATTGACAGTTCCATCAGGATTTTCCTTTACCCTAAATACCCATTTACATCCAATAGGAACCCTCTTAGAGGGAAGGGAAACCAGAGACCAGGTGCAATTCTTTTGTTGAGCATCAAATTCTGTTTTCATAGCAGCCAGCCAGGTAGGATCAGCCAAGGCTTGTTTGATTGTCTTTGGTTCAAGGTGAGTGAGAAGGAGGGTAGGGTTAAATCTTGGTTTAACAATTCCAGATTTAGATCGGGTTTGCATAGGGTGAAGATTGGATTGTGAGGTTGGTAAAGTTGAAATATTTGGTGAGGATAATAAAGAAGACTGTTCTGATTGGGTAGGTTGGTTTGATGATGCAGATTGGTCTGAGGGTGCAGGCTGTGATTGGTGAGCAATGGTGACTGAGGTGAGGCTTTTTGGACTTGCTGATTATTGAGTAAGAGTGAGGGTAATTGAGAGAAAACTGCATGTTCTTACCTGTTAGTGGACAGAACTGGTTGGATTGAATTGGAGAAAGTAGGAGGTGTATGAAGTTGTAGTGTTGGAGACTTAACTAAAGGGATAGAAGACAGAGAAGGAACATCTTGAGAAGTGGACTTCTGTGAAGGACCGAAAAGATCATTATAAGGGAATCTAGACTCATTGAAGATTACATCTAGAGATATAGACTCTATCAGAAGAGAGGCTGTTAGGAATCTCCTTCTGAGATTGGAATACTGAAATCCTAACAAAGAAAACTCTCTCACAGAAGAGAAGAATACTAAAACTTCCTCTATATTGAGCAAAGAACCAAGAACACAATAGAAGCAAGGTAAACAAGTTTACCCCCAAAAGTAGCACTCTCCTTTTCTCACTGGAACTCCCAGTTACAAAGATTTTCCAAACAGATCCCCTCATCTACAACAAAAGGACTATATAAAGGAAAACATACTTCCTTTTTTTTTGCTCAGCAAAAAATATATTATATATATAAGAAAGTACCAGAGGTACTGTAGATACAGGTAAAAGTTTAAAACACAACTGGTGCAAAAAATTATGCCCCATCTATACCCCAAACTCAAACACATACATGCTACACCTCTTGGAAGAGGACACAATAACAAACTATAACAGATTGCTATCAAAAGCTAACTAACAAACTAATAATAGATATACCAAACTCCTAATCAGTTAGTCAATTACAAGTGTTTGCCCTTTTATATCCTATATTGGACTCTTTCTGATGAGGACACAACTAAGGGCAAGGACCATGAAGCACTTGAAGGGCCCATGACCAGAAGCAGACTTAAACAGGCCCAACTGATGAGGACATGACCAAGAGCAAGGGCAAGGATCCACTTGAAGGACTTGGAGGACCTATGACAAGGGCTAGAGCAAGGAAAGCCAAGGAAGCTCTTCAACAAGTGTTGTCCATACTATTTGAATACAAGCCCAAGTTTCAAGGAGAAAAGTCCAAGGTTGTGAGTTGTATCATGGCCCAAATGGAGGAGGACTAAATGACACCACTTTGTTTCAATTTTAAAGTGTTTAGTTTGTCCAAATAATGGCCCAATCCTTGTAAAGTTGGCTGACCAAAAATATGTTTTGGGTTAATCAACTAAAAGGGCTTTAGTTAGGTTTAGTTCAAGTTGTAATAAGGGCCCAATTGGCAATCTAGGCATCAGCCTTTTGGGAGACCAAATGGTGGCTGACTTGTTGGCTGTTGGGGGTGACTTTTGGTTGCCCCAATTTCAGTTACACTCAGCTATTAAGTTTTTTTTAATTCCCTAGGTTAATGGCATTAAGTTATTTTAATTCTAGGTTAGTGGGTCATTACTAAAATCTGCTGTAAAGCTTCTATATAAGCTGAACCATTTTATCAATAAACACAAGTTGAGTTTTATTCAGAAAATTAGAGTTTATCTCTTTTATCTTAGTGAAAGTGATTCTCCTAAATTCTTGAGTAATTCAAGAACACCCTGGCTGTATCAAAGGACTTTCACAACCTTTGTGTGTTGCCATCGCTGGAAAGAGTGATTCTTTCCTTCCTTTCATCTTCACCCTTGTTCTTTCAAACCACAATTCCAGAAAATCCACCTCTGCCAAGAATTATCTCGTGGCCATAACTCCCATTTTACGCACTCAAATTAAGTGATTCTTGAGCCTAAATTGACTTTCAAAACGAGACCTTTCACCTCGTTTTGGAATCACCTCATTTGGAGCCCTGTAGCTTCAGTTATTGCCATTTCTATATTTCTGTCCAGCCACCACTTAACCTACATTTTACCATCCCATTCATCCATTTTATGCCAAGAACCACCTTATTAAGACCCACGAAATTAACCACCTTATTTTTCATCCTTTCCTTAATCAATTTCCGCATTTTCCATCAAGGTTTAATCCTAGACGATCCTAAGTCAGCCCTTGTGCCATGAGGGTTCATATCATTTGGTAATCAGAGCTCCGGTTCTAGGATCAACACTTCCTTTGCTGGAAATATTGGGTAACATCCTTCGTTATTCTCTTTGCCATTTATATTACCTTCTTATTCATATATTTTTTTTTAGGCTGAACCATTGCAAAAGTTAAGCCTTTTGATCTCTGTTATATAAAAAAAAAAAAAAAGAAGCAGAATTTCGTATAAGCAAAATTAAAAAAAAAAAAAAAATTGGGCTTTATGGTTCATGCTTGAAGAACTTTTTAAAAAAAAATAATCTCTTTAAGGTAATATATTGGTTGCATGAAGGATTGTTACTTGAATTCCTAAATTCTAAATTTTATTTCCTTCATTTGTGCCTAAAAACATTGTTAGCCTTTTTCTTGGTTAACCTTTTCCTTGTCTCTCTAGCCTTATCTTACACATATTGGTGAATTGTTCTTTGTTGTGGTCATAATCTCTTGAATTGCCTAAGAACTCAAGGGGAATTAGAGTGATAAAAGGCAAGAGTGTTTCATTAGAGAAAAGCCATAATTGTGTGATACACTTGAGTGGGTGAGGTATTCAAACAGCAACTATAATTGTCTTGTTACGTTTGATTTGTTTGTTTGAGATGTCAGGTACTAATCCTAATGATGGAGTGGGGCTTTCGCAATTCCAAATGCAAGCTTTGATGCAACATTTGGAGAGGTTAATGAAACGAGATGATGCGCTCCATGAGAGGTTGGATCAAATGGAGAATAGAGATCATAATGAAGAAGAAAGGAGGAGAAGAGGGAATGATGGTGTTCCTAGACAAAACCGAATTGATGGTATTAAACTCAACATTCCTCCATTTAAAGGAAAGAATGATCCGGAGGCCTACTTGGAGTGGGAGATGAAAATAGAGCATGTTTTCTCATGCAACAACTATGAGGAGGACCAGAAGGTGAAGCTTGCCGCCACGGAGTTTTCCGACTATGCTCTTGTGTGGTGGAACAAGCTACAAAAGGAGAGAGTAAGAAATGAAGAGCCAATGGTTGATACATGGACGGAGATGAAAAAGATCATGAGGAAGCAGTATGTGCCGGCTAGTTACTCAAGGGACTTGAAATTCAAGCTCCAAAAACTAACGCAAGGCAACAAGGGGGTTGAGGAGTATTTCAAGGAAATGGATGTGCTCATGATTCAAGCAAATATTGAAGAAGATGAGGAGGTAACTATGGCTCGATTTCTTAATGGTTTGACTAATGATATCCGTGATATTGTTGAGCTGCAGAAGTTTGTTGAAATGGATGATTTGCTTCACAAAGCAATCCAAGTGGAGCAACAATTAAAAAGGAAGGGAGTGGATAAGAGGAGTTTTACCAACTTTGGTTCTTCTAGTTGGAAAGACAAAGGTAAGAAAGATGGGGCTGCTACTTCTAGTAGTTCCACACCTATCCCATCAAAAACTCGCTCAAAGTCCCAAGAGGAACCCTCTAAAAGGAGTAGATATGAGTGCCCTAACAAAAGGTCCATGGTTCTTAGAGATGGAGAATATATAAGTGAATCCGATGTTGAAGAAGAAGAGGAGAGTGAGTACGTAGAGGAAGAGGAGACTCCGAAGGGAGATTTGTTGATGATTAGGCGGTTACTTGGTGGTCAATTAAAGCATGAGGAGGAAAGCCAAAGAGAAAACATCTTTCACACTAGATGTTTAATCAATGGCAAGGTGTGCATGGTGATCATTGATGGAGGTAGTTGCACCAATGTGGCTAGTGCTAGATTAGTGTCAAAGCTAAATTTAGCTACTAAACCACATCCTAGGCCATACAAACTTCAATGGCTTAGTAAGGATGGGGAGGTGCAAGTGAGGCAGCAAGTTGAAGTGGACGTTTCCATTGGGAAATACAATGATAAGGTACTTTGTGATGTTGTTCCTATGGAGGCCAGTCACTTACTTTTGGGGAGACCATGGCAATTTGATAAAAGAGCCAATCATGACGGTTACACCAACAAGATCTCTTTCATGCACCAAGACAAAAAGATTGTGCTCAAGCCATTGAGTCCACAAGAAGTGTGTGAAGATCAAAAGAAAATGAGAGAAAAACTTCTTCAAGAGAAAAGAGAAAAAGAAAAAGTGAGCAAAACACTTGAGAGGAAAAAGAGTGAACAAAAGAAGAGTGAAACACTTGAAGTGAGGGAGAGCTTTTTAGCCACAAAAAGTGAGGTCAAGAGGTTGTTTCGTGCTAAACAGTCACTATATATCTTGTGTTGCAAAAATCAGATTTTGACCACTAACACTTTTGATGATTTTGAAGTGCCTTCTAGTGTTAAAACTCTTTTGCAGGATTTTCAAGACATGTTTCCACCAAATGTGCCAAATGGACTACCACCTTTGAGGGGAATTGAGCATCAAATTGATCTCATTCCGGGAGCTTCTTTGCCCAATAGGCCAGCCTATAGAAGTAATCCACAAGAAACCAAAGAGATTCAAAGACAAGTGGATGAACTCATTAGCAAAGGTTGGGTAAGAGATAGTATGAGTCCTTGTGCTGTCCCAGTGATTTTGGTCCCTAAAAAGGATGGGACATGGCGCATGTGTTCCGATTGTAGAGCCCTTAATAACATCACCATTAAATATAGGCATCCTATACCTAGGCTTGATGATTTGCTTGATGAATTGCATGGTGCATGTTACTTCTCTAAAATCGATTTAAAAAGTGGATACAATCAAATTAGGATTAGAGAAGGGGATGAATGGAAAACTGCTTTTAAAACAAAATATGGTTTGTATGAATGGTTGGTTATGCCTTTTGGCCTAACTAACGCTCCTAGTACTTTCATGAGATTAATGAACCATATCTTGAGAGAGTTCATAGGAAAGTTCGTTGTGGTGTACTTTGATGATATTCTTATCTATAGCATTTCACTTGATTTGCATATTGATCATTTAAAATCTGTCTTGACTGTGCTTAGAGAAGAACAATTGTATGACAATCTTGAAAAATGCATCTTTTGTACTAACCATGTTGTGTTTCTTGGTTTTGTTGTGAGTTCA
The DNA here is from genome assembly GCF_000004515.6 of Glycine max. Taxonomy (NCBI): domain Eukaryota; kingdom Viridiplantae; phylum Streptophyta; class Magnoliopsida; order Fabales; family Fabaceae; genus Glycine; species Glycine max. Next base: position 21,254,757 of record NC_038246.2, on the reverse strand, counting down.
AAAGGAGTGCAAGATGATGAGGAGAAGGTTAGGGCTATTCAAGAATGGCCTACACCTAAGTCTATGACCGAGGTGAGGAGTTTTCATGGCTTACCAAGTTTTTATAGACGATTTGTGAAGGATTTTAGCACATTGGCAGCACCTCTCAATGAAGTGCTCAAGAAAAATGTTGGTTTCAAATGGGGAGAGAAACAAGAAGAAGCTTTCAATGTTCTTAAGCAAAAGCTAACTAATGCCCCCATACTCGCATTGCCAAACTTTCAAAAATCTTTTGAAATTGAGTGTGATGCTTCAAATGTTGGGATTGGGGCTGTGTTGATGCAAGAAGGCCATCCAATTGCTTATTTTAGTGAAAAGTTAAGTGGTCCTACCCTTAACTATTCAACTTATGATAAGGAGTTGTATGCCTTAGTACGGGCTTTGAAAACATGGCAACACTACCTTTATCCCAAGGAATTTGTCATTCATAGTGACCATGAGTCCCTCAAATATATCAAGGGGCAAGGCAAGCTTAACAAAAGGCATGCGAAGTGGGTGGAATTCCTAGAGCAATTCCCTTATGTTATCAAACATAAAAAGGGAAAAGGTAATATTGTAGCCGATGCTCTTTCTCGGCGTCATGCATTACTTTCTATGCTTGAAACAAAATTGATTGGTCTTGAATGTTTGAAAAGCATGTATGAAAATGATGAAACTTTTGGAGAAATTTTTAAAAATTGTGAAAAATTTTCAGAAAATGGTTTCTTTAGACATGAAGGCTTTCTTTTCAAAGAAAACAAATTGTGTGTCCCTAAATGTTCTACTAGAAATTTGCTTGTTTGTGAAGCACCATATGAGGTTTAATGGGGCATTTTGGGGTCCAAAAGACTCTAGAAACATTACAAGAACATTTTTATTGGCCTCATATGAAAAAGGATGTGCAGAAATTTTGTGAACATTGCATTATATGTAAAAAGGCAAAGTCTAAGGTAAAGCCTCATGGATTCTATACTCCATTGCCAATTCCAGAGTATCCTTGGATTGATTTATCCATGGATTTTGTTTTGGGGCTGCCAAAAACAAGCAATGGTAGAGATTCCATTTTTGTGGTTGTTGATAGGTTTTCTAAAATGGCTCATTTTATTCCATGTAAAAAAGTTGATGATGCTTCCCATGTGGCTGATTTGTTTTTCAAGGAGATTGTGAGACTCCATGGTTTGCCAAGGAGCATTGTTAGTGATAGGGACTCTAAGTTCCTAAGCCATTTTTGGAGGACTTTGTGGAGCAAGTTGGGCACTAAATTGTTATTTTCAACCACTTGTCACCCATAAACCGATGGGCAAACGGAAGTTGTTAATAGGACTTTGGGAACTTTGCTTAGGACAGTTTTGAGGAAGAACTTAAAAACTTGGGAAGCTTGTTTACCCCATGTTGAATTTGCTTACAATAGAGCTGTTCGTAGCACCACTAATTGTTCTCCTTTTGAAGTTGTTTATGGTTTTAACCCACTAACTCCTCTTGATCTTTTGCCTATGCCTAATGTTTCTGTTTTCAAGCATAAAGAAGGTCAAGCAAAGGCGGACTATGTGAAGAAGCTTCATGAGAGAGTCAAAGATCAAATTGAGAGGAAAAATAAAAGCTATGCTAAACAAGCCAACAAAGGGAGAAAGAAGGTTGTCTTCGAACCCGGAGATTGGGATTGGGTGCACATTAGAAAAGAAAGGTTTCCGGAACAAAGGAAATCAAAGCTTCAACCAAGGGGAGATGGACCATTTCAAGTGCTTGAAAGAATCAATGACAATGCTTACAAAGTTGAGCTGCCCGGTGAGTATAATGTTAGTTCCACCTTCAATGTCTCTGATTTATCTCTTTTTGATGCAGATGGAGAATCCGATTTGAGGACAAATCCTTCTCAAGAGGGAGAGAATGATGAGGACATGACCAAGAGCAAGGGCAAGGATCCACTTGTGTACTTTGGAGAACCTATGACAAGGGCTAGAGCAAGGAAAGCCAAGGAAGCTCTTCAACAAGTGTTGTCCATACTATTTGAATACAAGCCCAAGTTTCAAGGAGAAAAGTCCAAGGTTGTGAGTTGTATCATGGCCCAAATGGAGGAGGACTAAATGACACCACTTTGTTTCAATTTTAGAGTGTTTAGTTTGTCCAAATAATGGCCCAATCCTTGTAAAGTTGGCTGACCAAAAATATGTTTTGGATTAATCAACTAAAAGGGCTTTAGTTAGGTTTAGTTCAAGTTGTAATAAGGGCCCAATTGGCAACCTAGGCATCAGCCTTTTGGGAGACCAAATGGTGGCTGACTTGTTGGCTGTTGGGGGTGACTTTTGGTTGCCCCAATTTCAGTTACACTCAGCTATTAAGTTTTTTCTAATTCCCTAGATTAATGGCATTAAGTTATTTTAATTCTAGGTTAGTGGGTCATTACTAAAATCTGCTGTAAAGCTTCTATATAAGCTGAACCATTTTATCAATAAACACAAGTTGAGTTTTATTCAGAAAATTAGAGTTTATCTCTTTTATCTTAGTGAGAGTGATTCTCCTAAATTCTTGAGTAATTCAAGAACACCCTGGCTGTATCAAAGGACTTTCACAACCTTTGTGTGTTGCCCTCGCTGGAAAGAGTGGTTCTTTCCTTCCTTTCATCTTCACCATTGTTCTTTCAAACCACAATTCCAGAAAATCCACCTCTGCCAAGAATTATCTCGTGGTCATAACTCCCATTTTACGCACTCAAATTAAGTGGTTCTTGAGCCTAAATTGACTTTCAAAACGAGACCTTTCACCTCGTTTTGGATCAATCCAAGTGGAGCAACAATTAAAAAGGAAGGGAGTGGATAAGAGAAGTTTTACCAACTTTGGTTCTTCTAGTTGGAAAGACAAAGGTAAGAAAGATAGGGCTGCTACTTCTAGTAGTTCCACACCTATCCCATCAAAAACTCGCTCAAAGTCCCAAGAGGAACCCTCTAAATGGAGTAGAGATGTGAAGTGTTTCAATCCTAGACGATCCTAAGTCAGCCCTTGTGCCATGAGGGTTCATATCACCAACCCAGTGATGAGGACACAACAAAGGGCAAGGACCATGAAGCACTTGAAGGGCCCAAGACCAGAGGCAGACTTAAACAGGCCCAACAAGTCATAGAGACAAGGTTGGTCATTTGTATAGCTGCCATTGATGATGATTGAAGGCCCAAGTGGAGAAAGATGAAGGCCCAGAGGCAGAGGCACTACCAAGACTATTAATTGATGCTGAAGGCCCAAACTAATTTGAAGGCCCAAGTTAAATATGTTTTTAGTTATAATTTTTAGTTATTGTAATTTTGGCCCAAACTGTTTAGAAGGCCCATGTCTATTTTTATCTTTTTGTTCAGATACACTATAAGTATTGGTTTTTGTTTTTCAATAAAGGAACTTTTGGCATTTTCATAAAATTTGGTGAGAGTTTCTCTCTGGGTTCCTTGTTGAACCAATCTCAGACTTATGAAGGTAATTCTTGTGGCGTCTACTCTGACTTATCTTCCTTCACTGGAAGTGGCGCCATCCAAAACTCCGTAGCCTGTATCAAACGATCCGCTCCTAGTCAGGTTCACATCATCTGGTATCAGAGCTTCGGTTCTTGATACAGGTTCTATCCTATCCTATTATTTTTCGTTGTAATTTGTCCAGGTTCGTGTTTTGTCCTTGTTCTGTTATTGATTTTCTTGTTTGCGTCTTGTTGCATTCTTGTTTGTGTCTTTGTTTCGTTCTTGTTCTTGTTCTTGTCACGTTTTTTCGTTCCTGTTCTTGTTCTTGTCACGTTTTTTATTCTTGTTCTTGTTTCTTGTTTCTTGTTCTTGTTTTTGTTTCTTGTGTCTTTCAAACTTTATGTCCAAAAAAAAAATCTGTTTGAGTTCTGTTTGTGGCTGTCGTATTGTATTCTGTCTTCTGTTCATAACTTTAGTTTCAGCCTATTCGAATTCTGTTTGGGTAAAAATTGCCGAATTGCTAAATTGTCAAATTTGCCTAATGATGATTGCCTATTGAACGAATTCTAATTGCTGGACGTCTGAAAAAAAAAAGAGAAACAGAAAATAGTTGCAAAAAAAAAGAAAGAAAGAAAGACAAAAAAAAAACAGAAAACAGTTGCAAAAAAAAAAGTTTGGAAGAGATTTGAGTGTTTGATCTTTGAACACGAAATTGAGGCATTTAGAGGTGTTTTATTTGGAAAGAAAATCGTGGATCAACTCCACTTATCTAGATTCTCCTCTGAATTTTGAGCATTTTAATATATAGTGGGCCTCAAACGGACAACCGTAGCAAAAGTTATGAGCATTTGAAGTTTACTTGTCATATCTGTTATCTTATCTGTTATCCTACCTAATATCTTATTTGTTATCATATCTGTTATCCAAATTAAAGCTAATCTGTTATCCAAATCCAATCTAATATATTATAAAAATCCAATCTAATATATTATCCAAATCAAATCTAGTCTTTTATCCAAATCAAATCCAATCTCTTATCCAAATCAAGTCCAAATTGTTATCCCAAATCAAATCTGTCTGTGATCATTATATTGTCTTTCCTTTTATTTTATATTATCTTGTGTGTCTAATTTGGTCCATCCAGGAACTTAAGAGGGAACACGAGTGGTAAAAGGCAAGAGGGAATACATTACACAAAAGCCTATTGAGAGCATCAAACACGAGCGTACTACCATCTAAGAGTTAAACACATGAGTAAAGTGTGGTGAGGTCCTGAAACCTTAATAATTTTTATTGCAAACTTTTATTTTTCTCTGTTGAATTATGGCTGGAGCAGGTGGTGGTGGTGATGAGTATCATCAATTGGACGGAGCTCAGCGTCTGTTGCTGGACGCGATGAATGCACAAATGCAACGTTTGCTAGACCGTAACAATGAGGTCTTTGGACAACTAGAATTTTTGGAGAACCAAGCCAATCAGAATGCTAGACGAAATATAGATGGGAACAGAGGTAACAATGGCGGTAATGACGGACCGAGGCAGAACCGGGTTGAGGAAGTAAAGCTCATTGTTCCTCCCTTCAAAGGCAGAAGTGATCCAAATGCCTACCTGGACTGGGAAATGAAGATTGAGCATGTATTTGCCTACAATGACTACACTGAAGAGCAGAAAGTCAAGCTAATAGCAGCTGAATTCTCCGACTATGTCCTTGTTTGGTGGCATAAATACCAGGGAGAAATGCTAAGAGAGGAACGACGAGAGGTAGATACATGGACTGAGATGAAAAGGGTGATGAGAAAAAGGTATGTGCCCACTAGCTATAACAGAACCATGCGACAGAAACTCCAAGGGCTGTCCCAAGGGAATTTAACTGTGGAAGAATATTATAAAGAGATGGAAATGGCATTAGTGAAGGCCAACATCGAAGAGGAATCTAAAGACACAATGGCTCGTTTCCTGAATGGTCTAAACCCTAAAATCAGAGATGTTGAATTACAGGAGTATGTGGCGTTGGATGACTTGTTACATAGGGCACTCCGGGTTGAACAGCAGCAACAACAACAACAACGCCTTATCCCACTAGGTGGGGTCGGCTACATGGATCAACTTCCGCCATAATGTTCTATCAAGTACCATACTTTTATCCAAATCATTAAGTTCGAGATCTTTCTTGATAACCTCTCTTATAGCAAATTAAAAGTGCAACAAGGAGGAACTCACCCAATACTTACAACCCGAACTGGGCCAACAGATCCAAGAAGAAGGGAGGTAATTCGTTCCGCCCTGCAGCCACATCCCCGCATGGAAAGTCAGCAGTGTCCAGTGTAGGTGTAAGCAAACATAACACCTCCACTTCCTCATCCAATATTGGAACCAGAAACATAAAATGCTTCAAGTGCTTAGACAGAGGACGTATTGCTTCTGAATGTCCAACCAGGAGGACCATGATCATGAAGGCTGATGGAGAAATCACTAGTGAGTCTGAAATCAGTGAAGAAGAAGTGAAAGAATAGTATGAGGAGGAAGCTATGCAGGGTGATATGCTGATGGTGAGAAGGTTGTTGGGAAATCAGATGCAGCTACTGGATGACAATCAAAGAGAAAACATTTTCCACACCAGGTGTGTAATTAATGGTAAGCTATGCTCCTTAATTGTTGATGGAGGAAGTTGTACCAATGTTACAAGTTCCAGATTAGTGACCAAACTGAATTTGGAAACTAAGCCTCATACTAGACCATACAAACTTCAGTGGCTTAGTGAAGATGAAGAGGTAAAAGTGACTCAACAGGTTGAGGTGTGTCTCACCATTGGGAGATATAATGATAGGGTGTTGTGTGATGTGGTCCCAATGGAAGCGACCCATGTGCTGTTAGGAAGACCGTGGCAATATGATACCAAGGCAGTGCATGATGGCTTCACCAACAAAATCTCTTTCAAGCAAGATGACAAGAAAATTATTCTCAAACCGTTATCCCCTAGAGAGGTTTGTGAGGATCAGATAAAAATGAGAGAAAAGAAAGAGTGAGACACTTGAGAGAAAAAAGAGTGAGACACTTGAGAAGGAAAAGAGAGGAAAGAAAAAGAGTGAAACACAGAGAGAAAACAAAAAGAGTGAAACACTTGAGGGCAAACAGCTTTGTTTAGCAACAAAAAGGAAGGTAAGGAGGGTGCTTTGTGCGAGACAACCCCTCTATTTATTGTTTTCTCAACGTCAGATGTTGCATGCTAACCCAATTGATGAATTTAAATTGCCTTCTGGTATTCAGTCTCTTCTGCAGGATTTTGATGATGTGTTTCCAGCAAGTGTACCGGATGATTTGCCACCATTAAGGGGAATTGAGCATCACATTGATCTCATTCCAGGAGCGTCCTTGTCCAATCGGCCAGCTTATAGGAGCAACCCACAAGAAACTAAGGAGATCGAAAGGCAAGGGTCTGAACTCCTGTGCAAAGGTTGGGTGAGAGATAGTATGAGTCCGTGTGCTGTACCTGTCATTCTAGTACCCAAGAAGGACGGCTCATGGAGGATGTGTTCTGATTGTAGAGCCATAAACAACATCACCATCAAGTATAGGCATCCAATCCCCAGGTTAGATGATCTTCTTGATGAACTGTATGGTGCATGTGTGTTTTCTAAAATTGATTTGAAAAGTGGCTATAATCAGATTAGAATCAGGGAGGGAGATGAATGGAAAACTGTCTTTAAAACAAAATATGGTTTGTATGGGTGGATGGTTATGCCATTTGGTTTGACTAATACACCTAGTACTTTCATGAGATTGATGAACCATGTTTTAAGGGAATTTATTGGGAAATTTGTGGTGGTGTACTTTGATGATATTCTTATCTATAGCACCAGTCTTGATTTGCATGTTGAACATTTGCAATCTGTTTTAAGTGCGCTTAGGAAAGAAAAATTGTATGCCAACCTAGAAAAGTGCTCCTTTTGTACTGATCATGTGGTGTTTCTGGGTTTTGTTGTTAGTGTTGATAGAGTATGGGTGGATGTGGAAAAGGTTAAGGCCATCTAAGAATGGCCAACACCTAAGACCGTGAGTGAGGTGAGAGGATTTCATGGTTTAGCAAGTTTCTATAGGAGATTTGTTAAGGATTTTAGTACATTGGATGCACCTCTAACTGAAGTTGTTAAGAAGAATGTGGGTTTCAAATAGGGTAAGAAACAAGAAGAGGCCTTTGCTGCCCTCAAACATAGGTTAACTAATGCACCCATTCTTGTTATGCCTAATTTTGCAAAATCATTTGAAATTGAGTGTGATGCGTCAAATGTGAGTATTGGGGCTGTTTTGTTGCAAGAGGGACATCCGATAGCTTATTTTAGTGAAAAGTTAGGAGCCGCTGCCCTTAACTATTCAACTTATAATAAGGAATTGTATGCTTTGGTTAGAGCTTTACAAACTTGGCAGCATTACTTATTACCCAAAGAGTTTGTCATCCATAGTGATCACGAGTCCTTAAAATACTTAAAAGGCCAAGGAAAGCTTAATAAGAGGCATGCTAAGTGGGTAGAGTTTTTAGAGCAATTTCCATATGTCATCAAACATAAAATGGGGAAAGGGAATGTAGTGGCTGATGCGCTGTCTAGGAGACATGCTTTACTTGCTATGCTTGAAACTAAATTGTTTGGTCTCGGGTCTTTGAAAGACATGTATGTGCATGATGTGGACTTTGCTGAAATTTTTGCAGCATGTGAAAAGTTTTCTGAAAATGGTTACTATAGGCATAATGGATTCTTGTTTAAAGCAAATAAATTGTGTGTGCCTAAGTGTTCCATTAGAGAGTTGTTTGTCAGTGAATCACATGAGGGGGGTTGATGGGACACTTTGGGATTCAAAAGACCCTGGAAATTCTGCAAGAGCATTCCTTTTGGCCTCATATGAGGCTTGAAGTGCATAAGTTTTGTGGTCATTGCATTGTGTGCAAACATGCTAAATCTAAGGTTAAACCTCATGGATTGTATACTCCTTTGCCTGTTCCTGAATATCCTTGGACTGACATATCTATGGACTTTGTTTTGGGGCTGCCCAAAACCAAGAATGGAAAGGATTCTGTGTTTGTTGTTGTTGACAGGTTTTCTAAGATGGCACACTTCATCCCTTGCAAGAAAGTGGATGACGCTTGTCATGTGACTGATTTGTTTTTCAAAGAAATAGTGCGACTTCATGGATTACCGAGGAGCATTGTCAGTGATAGGGATGCAAAATTCCTTAGTCACTTTTGGAGGACCTTGTGGGGTAAGATTGGTACAAAATTGTTGTTTTCTACTATTTGTCACCCACAAACTGATGGTCAAACTGAGGTAGTCAATAGGACTTTAGGCACACTGCTTAGGACTATTTTAAAGAAAAATCTTAAATCTTGGGAAGCATGTTTGCCTCATGTTGAGTTTGCTTATAATCAGGCTGTCCATAGTACAACTAATTGTTCACCATTTGAGATAGTATATGGATTTAATCCTTTGACTCCTCTTGATTTGTTGTTTATGCCTAACATTGCTATGTTTAAGCATAAGGACGCACAGGCTAAAGCTGAGTATGTGAAGAAGCTGCATGAGCAAGTGAAGGCTCAAATTGAAAAGAAAAATGCGAGCTATGCAAGGCAAGCCAACAAAAGCAAAAAGAAAGTTGTGCTTGAACTAGGTGATTGGGTTTGGGTACACCTGAGGAAGGAGAGGTTCCCAAAACACAGAAAGTCCAAGCTTCAACCTAGAGGAGACGGACCATTCCAAGTGTTGGAGAAGATCAACAACAATGCCTACAAGATTGACTTGCCTAGTGAGTATAATGTAAGTGTGACTTTCAATGTGTCTGATCTATCTCTTTTTGATGCAGATGGAGGAGCCTTGGATTTGAGGACAAATACTTTTCAAGAAGGAGGGAGTGATGAGGACCTAAAGACAAGGACCATGAAGCATTTGAAGGGCCCATCACCAGAGGCAGACTTAAACAGGCCCATCACCATAGGCAGACTTAAACAGGCCCAACACAGTGATGAAGACACAACAAAGGGCAAGGACCATGAAGCACTTAAAGGGCCCATGACCAGAGACAGACTTAAACAGGTCCAACACGTCATAGAGACAAGGCTGGTCATTTGTATAGCTGTCATTGATGATGATTGAAGGCCCAAGTGGAGAAAGATGAAGGCCCAGAGACAGAGGCACTACCAAGACTATTAATTGCTGCTGAAGGCCCAAGTTAAATATGTTTTTAGTTATAATTTTCAGTTATTGTAATTTTGGCCCAAACTGTTTAGAAGGCTCATGTCTATTTTTATTTTTTTGTTCAGATACCCTATAAGTATTAGTTTTTGTTTTTCAATAAAGGAACTTTTGACATTTTCATAAAATTTGGTGAGAGCTTCTCTTTGGGTTCCTTGTTGAACCAATCTCAGATTTATCAAGGTAATCCTTGTGGCGTCTACTCTGACTTATCTTCCTTCACTGGTATTGGCGTCATCCAAAACTCCGTAGCCTGTATCAAACGATCCGCTCCTAGTCAGGTTCACATCACTTTCTTCCTTCTATAATAAACCTGTAGAGGTTTATCATAGTTATAGTGCATCCCAAAATCATTCCCAACAGAGACATAGCCTTTATGAGCAGTGGAATAACCCAAGAAGGCACACTCTTGAGACCTCGACTGAATTTGTTTTTATTGTAAGACCTAAGAAGAGGAAGCAAGCACAGCCAAAGACTCTAAGAAACATTGTTGATTAAACACTTTAACATAAGGAGTATCAAACTTGAGAGATGCAGATGGCAACCTATTGATGAGATAGATACTAGTGAGAAAAGCATAATCCGAATAGGAAGAGGAAGAGATGCTTGAGCCAAAAGAGTGAGACCAAGTTCAACAATGTCTGTGTTTTCGTTCCACAACTCCATTTTGATGATGAGTATATGGACAAATGACTCTATGAGTAATAGTCAACTGTTGTAAAAAGGCAGCAAAGGGTCTGAATTCCCCTCCCCAATCTATTTGAACAGACTTAACAGGAAAATTAAATTATTTTTCTTCCATAACACGAAACTGTTGGAACATAGAGAGATTCGGATTTGCTTTTAAGTAGAAATATCCAGGTTGTTGAGAATCAAAATAGGATCAATTTCATATTCTGTCTTTATTAATTATAGGAACAATATCTCCTATAATTAATTAAATTAATTATAATTAATCTATATAAAGGAGCATCCGTTGTGTACTATGAGAAACGATTTCAGCCTATTATTTCTCTATATTTTCTCTCATTTTACATGGTATTAGAGCTAGGTTAAGACAATAAGGAAAAATCATCCCTCACCGAGGACCCACTGTCCCAGGTGAGCCTTTTTGCTCACTACCTTCTATCATTCTTTTTCCAATTTCTGGTGGACCTTTATACTCGCCGCACCTTTTCCAACAATTCTTCTTCAACCATCCCACATGCGCAGCTTTTCTAACACACTGTCTTCAGCCAAACAGCGTTTGTTTCAGGCGCGTGCAACCTTCTTTCCTTGCACGATTCTTATGTTGGGGTCGCCCCCCTCATTCTGCCACTATCCCTGCAGTTTCAGCTCCATTGGAGCTGGTTTGACAATACCTCCTTGTTTCTGGTGGGTAACAGCATATTTGGCTGCTGGTTCGACGACACTTTTTGATATGGTGGTTGCCCCTACCGGCTGCTCCTACCACTGGTGTTTCGTCCCTCTATTCATATCGGTCTATCGGTCACTGCCTTCTACTTGCCATTCATCATACAACGAAGAACTTCAGTCACCTATTCTGCTGCCTCCTTTTCCAGCGTGTTTTCCAGCCACCACCTTCAGCTTGCCGCTTATTTTCCAGCAAAGAACTTTCCCATCACCTATTTTGTCGTCCTTTTCCGGCATGTTTCTCGGTGACTTCTCTCGCTTCACTGGCTATTTATGACGATTTCATCTCTTCAATTTGAATAATTTTGGGTCTCAATGCTTCGTTGAAGCTTCCAAATCTTGGTTTTAAGAAGATCAGAACATGCTTTGGATTTTCTTAGGCTGATGGATATTCTAGCTCTCTCTTCCTAGCAATATTGCCCAATTTCACCAAGATCCCTACGTCGTCTTCAAAATATTGGTTTGAAGCTTCCAAATGATGGTTTTAAGAAAGTCGGAACTTACTTTTCTTAAGCTGACGAATATTCCAGCTTTTCTTAAGCCAGCAATCCATGATTCTGAAAGGTTTGGGACCCCAATCGGCACATTTAGATCTGAACAGTATCGGGCAATGATCAGAGAAATTCCTCTCCAATGTGTATTGAGATGTTCCAGGCCATTTGGTAAGCCATTCTGGGGATACCAAGAATCTATCCAGCTTGCTCCTAGTTGTTCCGTTTGATCTTACCCATGTGAACTTTCTACCGACCCATGGCGCTTCCTCAACCTCCATTTCTTCAATCCATTCATTGAATTCCCTAGAGCTGCTATCCTCCAATCCCCTCTGGCAAGCACCAAATCTCTCAGAAGGATTCCTGATGTTATTGAAAGCCCCCAATATGCACCATAATTCCCCAGGGCTTTGATTTTTCAGTTGCTTGATATTGTCCCATAGCACTCTTTTACTTTGAATATCACAAGGTAAGTAGATGCTGATAATATTCATTGTTTGTGCTTCCTGAATCCACTTCCCTGCCAACATTACAAAACCTGTCCCAATGACCTTCCTTTCCAACATGAATGTCTTTTCGCTCCATATGCACAGGATGCCACCTGCTGTGTTAGTTGATGGTTGTGCTTCCCACCTGACTTCAGAATCCCCCCAAAGAGCTTGACACATGGATCTCTCAATTACCTCCTTTTTTGTTTCCTGTATACATAACATGTCTATGTGTTGTTTGTTGACCATCCTTCTAATTGCTGGCTACTTTACTCCCCTCCCTAACCCTCTTACATTATATGTGATGATATTCATTGGCACCTCCCCCTCCCTCCCAATCTCTCTGCCTCTTTGGAATCTCTTTCTTCCATTTCTATTAGGTGTTGCACATAGTTCCTTTGCACATTCCCGCATGTAACTCCCAACTCTTTTTACCATCTGCCATAAATTTTCCGCCTCTTGAAATTATTGGTCTGATTTGCGCCCTGTTGCAGTGTTTGTTGTCATGAATTGTGTTGGCTGCCTTGCTCTTGGTCACTTGTCTACATATTGGCATCTTCTTTGTTGTCTGAGTATGGTGAGGCTGCTTGCTGTTCCGTGGCTACGTTTGTGGGACTTTCTGGGCATATTTGGGCTGGTTGCTTTTTGCACCACCTTTTCCTGGAGTACACTCTGCAAGAATTAGTTGGATCTGCTTGGGTTCTCGAAAAACTGCCTTTCTACTGTGCTGTTAGTGCACTGGAGGTGTGGGTAGAAAAACCCAGCCCACTTATATCTCCCTCCCCCTGGTCACGTGCCTCTTTTGTGAGTAGCGTTATTTTCCCATCAGCTCCAACAGTCCCTTCTGCACCCAATTTTCCTTTTCCATGCTTATCCTCTCTCCTCCCGATAGGGGTTCGATTCCCCTTGGTCCCTGCTTCTCCTTTTTCGCGCATAACAGCTTCTCCCTGACCTGTGCTGCCAACTCTGTTCACTGCAGTTTCGATTTTGGTAGCGCTACTACTGTCACGCTAACCTTACCCTGGTCCGCCGCACCAACCCAACAGTCCATGCAATTATCCTTTGGTTCACGGTATGAGTTGTGTTCAATGGATAATAGCTCATTGGGTTCCGATTCTGCCCCGCCCTGGTTTCCCTCCTCTTCCATCAGAGAGGTTCGTCTTCCGGTTACTGCCGCCACCTCTGCCATCCCTCGCAGCTCCTTCGTCTCACCCCACCTTTGATCTTCGCCCTGCGACGCCGCCGACGTTACCCCCCACGGCAAACCCGGCTCACTTTCTTCTAAAAAAATCTCCTACGATGAGCCGTACTCCGCGTTGTGCCGGCAATGGCAAGTATTTGAGTAGCTGTCATTTTCCTCCGTTATGTGTACCGGGAACATCTGCCCTTGAATGTGTACATTGACAGTATGTTGTATTAGCAGCTTCCATGGTGTTTTGACTAGAATCCTCTCCCTATCCATCTTCCGAAGTTCCTCCACATCGTCATCAACATCCACCAAATCACTTATACCGGCCACAATCTTCTTCATTTGCTGCGAGTCCCATGCTATTATAGGTATTCCCCAACACTGCACCCATGTCAGTTTGTACCCAGGCCGCATCTGCGGATTCCATTTCTCCAAGTATGAACCATCGAATCCCCTCGTTCGTTCTCATCCTCCATCAGTTGCCGGGCCTTTTCGTCTGTGAGGCCGAGAAGCAGGACCATGTCATCCCCTATATATTTCGGCGATGTGTTAGCTCCGAGATTCCATAGGATGTCCTCCTCAACTCTATCGAACAAAGCCAGGTTCTTTAATCTCCCCACCCATGCTTCGCTAAGCCATTTTTGCCTTGACAAAGGTATGTCAAGGTACACCAATGATCTCGAGCTATGACATGTGTAGTCAGAAGTTGTTGATGGTCTCGCCTAGTCTGCTGTTGGTTTTCTGTGCACGACGGCGTCCGCAAACGATCCTCACTTCAGTCCCGGGACCACTGGTTGCTTCATTGCCGGGTATGTACCTCTGTTCTCCTCTTCATATTGCCTAGCATATGCTCGACCCCATGTTGCTGGTTGTGGCATTCCAAGTCTAGCTCTTCCAAATTTTGGAATGTTGACATACAACTTTAGCCCACCCAAGACAATGTTGTCCAACTTCCTTTCTAGCTGGTGCACATCATCCACCCCCTTAAATCTTACGAATCCATACTTTCTTTTATGTTTTATTCTGTTTCCTTTATTATTCCTTCAATTAAGGAATAACTCTTTATGTAATATCTCTATATAAGCAGTAGTTTTACTGCTGATTAACAAGAGGGAAAAGTTTCATCATTACTTTCTACAAACATCTATGTGTTCCTTCACAGAAATTGGATCTACAATTGAGGTAAGTGACCCAACAATAGTTTGAATTGAAAAAGAAAATCAGAAACACTTTCACCTTCAAGAGTTTGTTGACGCAATTCAGTGCGAAGCTGTCTCGCCTTCGCTGTCATATGCGCATGAAAATAGTTGTGAACCTTATTCCATAGCTGCCATGAGCTAGAACAACCAATCAACTTCTTGAGCACAGGACTGGAAATCGTGGCTTGAAGCCACGAGAGAAGGAGCTGGTCCTGTAGCTCCCAATTGAGATATGCTTCAGAGATGCGACCTGCATTGTGATCTTCTAACGTCGCGAACTTCAACGGAATTTGAGGATTCAGAAGAAAATGATGCAAACGATGGCCACGAATCACTCAACCTGTTGACACCAGAGGAGATAGTTCTGAGAATAGAGTTTCTCAGAGATCAAGTGCAAAAATGTAACACTCGCTGACGAAGGAGCACGCGGTAGCACATTGCCTGATCGGAGTACTGCCAGTGTCACCACTCGAAGGAACTGTATTGACTGGAGGATCAGACATGGTGGCGTTGCGAGGAGGTGCTGGAGAAAAATTCTAGAAGAAGAAGAAGAAAGAAAAAATAACAAACCCTAGAGGATCGTAACCAAGCTCTATGATACCATAATAAAGTTTTTGAGAGAAAAGGGGAATCTGTTAATTCTGTGAAACAGAAAGCCAAATTATTACAGACAGAGTGAGCTCTATATATAGTCACTGAAATTCTAACTGCCTAACTAGAGTTCTAACAACCTAACTACACAATACAACATAGTTATAACTGAGTAACCTAGAGTCAGTCACTAACAATAACAGAAAAGAAAAAAGACTTATGGAGTAATACTACTACTCTCTAATATGCCATCACCTCAGCAATCCACTTCTTTGACAATACAACATTGACAAATCCAGGACCAGCTACAGAGCACGAATCTATCATTTCAGATGGAGGAAGATTGTTAATGATGGCCTACACATAAAAAAAAAGATACAGATGACAATTTAACAACAATGAACCAAACTCTCATTCCAAATCACTAATTACTATAGAGGAATAAAAAAAGAACACACAGGTGGTGAAAATGCCAAAAAAATGAATTGTCTGCAATCATACCTGTCCAATTGCCGGGGGACCCCTAAATCCTGTCTGCTTTCCTTTCATCCTAGACCATATACCCATTGCGTTATTACTGCATCAAGTGAATGTTGTTTGTTTCAGTTTGCATATATACATAACAACATTAGTTTCCAACAATGCAAAACTCAATTAAAACCTCAAAATTTCAAATACATGCAACAAGTAGAAGGGAAAAAAATTGAACTAACCATTGATAATCACCAAATTTTGCACCACCTTTAACAGCACAAGCATCAACTAATGGCACAACATGTGGCTCATCAGGCACAGTTTCCCTCAGAGACAAATCAAACAGTTGTGCCAGTTGCCTTTTGACACTGGCTGGGTTATCTATTTCCTATATCATTCCAAACAGAACACAACACAACACCATTTTATCACAAAGAAAACAATGAAATCAAATAAATTGGAATGATAACTTTAATGAACTTACAATTATAGCGGTGGAGGTGGATTGTGGCTTAGTGACTGAAGATTGCTGTGTTTTAGTCGCTGATAAAGCGAATCTATGAGATGCAACCTTTAGTAAATCTGTCTACATATTAACGTTCAAACAAAACTAGATCGTGTTAGTGAATTAAGTTTTTTTTCTATTTATTGGCCAATAAAGATTATATAAAATAAGAAGCCAATTGGGAACAAGTTGTGCCCAACTAGCGGAAGCATATGACAGAAAACAAGAATTGTCCAGGTATCCCCCAATGGTTACAATCAAGGTTTTAAATATCCATCGTGGTTGCGTTGCGATTTCATCACGTTGGTTGATATCACGGCAAATTACGGACAAATGCGGCGGATAGGTCCCAATTGCGGGGTTACGGACAGTTAAAAAAACCTTGATGTTGCAGCCAAAATCACAGTGGCGGACCGATATTTAAAATCTTGGTTACAATGTATTAATGCCTTATAATAAGCATAAATAAATAAAAAATAGCCATTTTGCCGGAAAGAACCCAATGGAAACATCATACCCAACAAACACGTCCTAGCATAAAACCCATGACTGCATTCAGCTCTTGCTTAAAACAAAAACATCAATTTTTCCATACACCAGACAACTCAATCAAAACCACGGGAAAATGACACACTGCCAGTTAGTGAATTTGAAGAAAACGAGAGAGTGGAAGGTTAACTGACCGGAACGAGAGGATGGTAGAGAGGGAGTGGATGGGAAGTGAGAGAATCGATTGAGGTTTAAGCATCCTAACCCTAACATTTCTTCTTTTCTTCTTGTTCTTCTTGTTCTTCTTCTTCTTCGTTTTTGAGGTTCCAACCTTCCCAAACACCATTGTCATGGTTTTATGTTTTACCCATGGAAGATAGCCGCCAGTGGGCCACCACCACTGAACGGGAACGGATCGTCTGCAATTTGAGAAAGCTAAACCGTTGGATAAAATGTGTGGCCGAGATCTGTTCACTTAAACTCACCGCTTTTCTTAAACCTGAGTTGCTTCTTATTGTCTCCTAAAGTCACCGTTTCATCAAAAAGAAGGTTTAAACCCTAATTTTTTGTAATTTCCAAATCACGACACCAGCATCTGCGGTGTCAACGACAACTACGCGATCGCGGCGGTTTGTCACCTTCACGTAAGGTTCCTCCCGCACTCGTCTTTCTCTCCTTCCATTCAAATGTGTTGATTTGATTCCGTGTTGGTGATTTCACAGCTTGAGGCACTTTGATTATTACTCTCGCTTTTTCGTGGGAACAGTGTGTTCGGCGTGTTCCTAATAATAATAATAATTAATTCACATTTTGTGTGAGTGCTCTTCGTGTGCATAGATAGAAAGAAGATGCAACTAGTCTATTTTTATTTTATTTTATTTTATTTTGTTGAATAGTCTAATTTTAATTTAATTGTTGTTGTTAATTGTGTTTTTGTAGGTTTATTTCGGAAATAGAGGCAAAAAATTTATTGGTAAGCATTGGAAATCATAGAATTTGGCATAATTGGAAGGATGCTGGTGTCAAATAAATCCTACTATACACATGCTTCTCTGTGATATGATATGGTTTCTTCAATTACCGTTTTGCTATGCTGTTTTAGGAATGGCGTGGTTTGTGTTGTGTGTATTGCTTTTGAAGTTATACATTTTTCCCTATTGAGTGAGCATTTTCATTTTGGACCCGAATGAATAATTGAATATCTCTCTTTTTTCAGCTCTAGGAAAAAGGTGCAGTTCTATTGGAGAATCCGTTCATATGTACAAGGCGAAATCTGAAATCAAGTATGCCATGAAAAGCTATGGAAATTTTATTTCAAGACTAACCCTAAGGCTATGTTTGGATTGCTAGAAGAGAACCGAGCGGAATGAATTAAAATTTAGTGGAACGGAATGAATTAAAAATACCATTTTATTGCTTGGGTAATTTATAAAAAGATAATATTTCATTCCATTTTTTGAAAAGAGAATGGAATAGAATAAGTTATAACTTTTCATTTCTTATATTATTTTTATTTTCTTTTTATGATGACTACTGAGTGATGTGTTTATGGACATTTAAAAATATTGTTTACTCAATTTAGTCACTGCAACAAAGACAATCCTATCATTCATACAAGAGTTAAAAAAAAAAATCATTGCAAAGATCGCTGTTTCGTGTATCTATGTGAGCATAAGGGATACCTACTCAATTTCAAAAGACCAAGCTATGTAGCAACCCCTCCATCACGTTCATAGATGAAAATTATAATAAATATATAATAACCATATATATGTACTCCTCCAAATTGTAATTCCAGAATAATAATAATAATAATAATAAATACCACCGAATTGTCATCAGTAGTATATATGTATGCCATTCCAAAAAAAAATAGCAAAGAAATCTCTTCACTACATTAGACAATATAATATTATATATTAATGCACCAATTACTATACATAAATTTAAAAAAAAAAGTTGTACGTTACATAATGATAGCAGAAAGGAAAGAGACGCATTAAGAAATACACATGTTGATAAACCAAGCTGAAAAAACAAGAAGGAAAGAAGCATGTGTCTTACACAAGAGAAACAGGCAACAACGAAGAGGAAGAAGCCCCAACACAGAGAAATATAAACTTTCAGTTGTTTGCTGGGCACTATAGCTATATAAGCAATAATAAAAAAACAAAAAAAAAAAAACTATCCACGCAAGTAACACCAACAGTTATATAGAGAATATTTAATAAGGTCAAATTAGACGTTTTATAATTTTATTAATACAAATTTCATGTACTCCGATCTAGGGGAAAACAAAATGGGTTCAAGTAGTGGGATGACATCCATCATGTGTCATTTTCTCTCATCATCTCCCATATTCATTTTTTTAAAACCAAACAATGACAAATTTGTTCCTACCAGTTCCTTCCATCAATCCAAACATAGTTATTTTTTCTAGGAAGTGTTTAGTAAGTTGAGCTTTAGGCCCAGGAAATTATTATTTAATCTCTCTGTATCAAGTTATGTCTACTTGGGGTCAAAATATATGGATTGTTAATATACCTATAATTTATGGTGAAATAAATAAAGGAGGTATTTCAAGTTTTTCGTGATTGTTATTTTTTTTAGCAATATAAATATCCAAAGGGATAATCATGAATCTCAGTTTTTCATCTTGAACTTGAACAGACCATTTTAACAAAAAAATTGCACCATTTTTTTAAAATTTCCAAATGCATTTCATTTTATATTAGTTAATAATTTAATTTAATTACACTACATTTAAGTTTGTTAATTTATAATAATTATTTTAATGAGCTTTGATTAGGTTTACTGGCAGGAAAATTAAAGTTTATATTAATATGAGATGAGATTATTTTAATCTAATCTAAATTTGTTTAACGATGGATAAATGAGTACAGGTTGTTTCATTTTATGTTACACAAAGAGTGTTGTTGTTTATAGCGATTTTATTCCACTTAAATACGTGTGTCGTTAAAAAAAGAAACTAAGGTGAACTAAATGTTAACATTAGAAAAAATAAATATAAAAAAAACAAATATTGCTCATAATATTCTTAGAGAAATAAATTTATGCACTCACGGTATAAAAAGTTTTACACAGTCATCCAATCACAATTCATCATGTATGGTAAGTTTATTGACTTTTAAAATAATCATCTTAAACTAATTCAAATGATGATTTGTGATTGGATGACGGTGTAAAACTAGTTTATACCTTGAGTGCATTAATATTAAACTCATAATATTATCTTATTTAAAAAAGATTAATAAAATCTACTATATGTAATCTCTCCAAAAAAAAGTAAAAACATTAAAAAAGTAAAAAAAAAATCATAGAATATTGTATTTTGAAAGGATAAATTATTGTTTTGATCTTTTAATTTATTTTTAAAGTTTAATTTGGTCCTCTAATTATTAAATGGTTCAATTTGGTCCTTTAATTTTTAAAAATGGTTCAATTAGGTCATTATGTCCAAATTGAAGTTAAAAAACGGTCAATAACTAGTTTTTACATATTGGCAGTTTCAAAATTGCCACTAATGATTTTTAAAAGCAAAAGCACAAATTAGTTCTCTTAAATAATGAACAAATCATATAAAACCCTAACCTAATCCCAAATCAAATCTCAAATGTAAATCAAAATCCCAAATCAAATCTCAAATGGAAATCATAATCCAGATCCAAAAAACAAAAGGAAGAGAAGCAAGAACAGCAATCTAAAATCCTAACATTTGATCTCAACCACCTTTATGTTCTACTTTATTTCTCACCACTCTCATAATTTGTACTACAAAGTCCTCAATGGCTTGGAGAAGCTTCTTGTAGATTTGGTAGCCTCGTTCCAAGTCATGTGGTGTTGGCACACCACGTGGTGAAGGGTGTGCACGACTCAATCCTCGTGCAATCGTCAGAGAAGTTAAAAGAGGCGCAGAACACGATCCACCTCGCCATGGGGATTGTGTGGTGGTGACGATTGCGACGGACATGTAGGACTTCGACGTTGTGAAGCGCACAATGGACGATGTAGGCCCCATTGATGTGCTGCTTCTGAATCACAATGTGTTTGTGTTGCTTCTTCCTTAAGTCAATATCATGGAAACATTGGATCTTATCAAGGCCGCACGGGGGTTTCTGGGTTATGGGTTGGAGTTCTTAGTTCTTGTGTGTTCTGGTTTAAAGAACATGAAGAAAGGGATTAGGGATTTGGGTTCTGGGTTGGGGTTCTTAGTTTCTGGGTTTTGGGTTGGGTTTCTTGTTTTATAATAATTCACAACTCCTTTTTTAATTTAAAAATTGCAATAATAATAGTGATGGTTTTTAACTGCCATTTTATTTAATGTGACTTATTAGATTATCAAAAAGTGTAAGAGAGTGACACATGTACCTAGTGTTAACACTATTAACTTCAATTTAGATAAAAGGACCTAATTGAACCATTTAAAAAAATTAAATGACCAAATTAAACCATTTATGATCAAATTGAATATTAAAATAAATTAAAGGACCAAAATAGTAATTTAGCCTATTTTGAATGCTATTTTTGAAAATGACGATATTCCAATAATCAAACAATTTAAATAAGGACAAAGAAAGATCATGAGTGTAAATTACACTATGTTTTCTTTTCTTATCATTAAATGCAATGTTTTCTAAACAATAACTAAATTATAATATTCTCATTTAATTTTAAAGGAGTGCTTATACCATCTTATAAATAAAATATGGTATAGTTAAATGTTTGATTTAATATTCTTGGCTATATTAGACATAGAAACTCAAATAAAAGAATAAAGTAGAAGAATTTTTTTAATTTTAAATACCTTGAAACACCATTTGTAAAATTATAAACAAAATTTTTATATTTAAGTAATATTTTTTTACCTAAAAGCCTAGTAGTAGTACACCAAAAAATTATTCATACCTTAAAAACTTAATTGGGATGGTAACAACTTGTATCATACTTCATTCAAACGCTTACTTCAATGAACTCAATTTTGAGTCAACGTGGTACGTGAGTGAGAACTCAATACAAAAACAGTTTCTCATGTTATAGATCAAGAGGTACTCATAAAAAAAGATCATGAGCATTGTTCTAGAAAAAGGTTTTCTCATAGTGGAGGCAACCCCGTCCAAAGCACTTAAGTGAAGTGTAATGTCTAACCTGCCTCTCTAGGTCAGAATGAGGGTTATTTATCATGGTTTGCTATGTGTATCACCTTGACGTTCATGGATTGAGGCATTAATGCATATCAAAATGTTACACCATATCCCAAGAATCACGGAGCATGATTTGTGTGTGGCAGATAATTGTGATTGGATGCAAATCACTCAACATTAATTGAATTAGGCAAAGGGTCATTTTGATGGGGGGGATCAAAAATACGATCCAATCCAGAGGGTACACAATCCCCTAGCCACAAGCACTAGGTGCTTAGAGGGTAAGTGTGTAGGGTTCCACTAATCAAACTTGATTACAACAAGTATTTTCTTCTGCCACTTATGACTTACAAGTATTCTTAAGGCCACTATCGGTACAACTATTAGATTCCCCCTAAATCTAAGAACACCCACGTATTATTTAGTCACTAAGTCACTCCTGACTTTCATAAACAAAAGTTTGGTTTAGAATCAGAGATTCTTTTCAACACTCAAAGATTGCATTTACAATAAAGTTCTCAATTTCGCAACAATGCTTTGTAATACAAAGAATGGACTCTCTAAAGCTCAATGTTTCTTTCTAAAGATGTAGTAATTTTCTTTTTTTTTCTTGATGCTCGACTTTTTCACTTTTTTGTACTTATTCATCAATTTTCTTCGAGTCCTTTATGTCCACTTTATATTGAGGCTCCTAGTTGTGTAAAGGATCTTCATCGTTGAACAATATGACTGTTGTTGATCTCAATTCAACACTCCAAGATTGCATTTACAATGGAGTTCTTAATCTCGCAACAAAGCTTTGTAAAATACAAAGAATGGACTCTTTAAAGTTCAATGTTTCTTTCTAAAGATGTAGTTTTTCTTTCTTTTCTTGATGCTCAACTTTTTCACTTTTCTGTACTTGTTCATCAATTTTCTTCGAGTCCTTTATGTTCACTTTATATTGAGGCTCGTAGTTGTGTATGTTAGACAAAAAAATTTTAACATGTGATGTTACAAAATACAAAATGAAACACATGTCATTAACAAAATGCGAAAAAAACAAAAATCAAAATGTACCTCCAGCCATTGCCATGAAAGAGTTGTCTTGTTTTGGTTCTTCCAAGCTCTCACTCTCTCTGTAGATGGTGTATTAGACGAAATTAGAAGAAGTGAGCTCAGGGATCAAATACATGTGCTATATATAGGCATTTTACCATCAAAAATGTATTTAGTAACCATTATCACTCATTAGTAGTCATTACCATCCATTAGTAGTCATTCAATATTTGACTTCTCAATTCCAAAATTGATGGAGCATTTTATTTTCCAAAACGTACAAACCAAAATATTACATTCTCCCACTTGGTCCAAATGTTTTGACTCATTGATTAAAATAAATCAATGCTCAATCTTCTTAAGAAATGAATATATGAATCATAGTGATATTCCTCTTATAACGAGTAATATCATCCATGCATTACAATATGCTCGATTTCCCAAGTAGTATACTCAAAGTGGTAATAAAACTTAATGAATAAACCCAATGTTTATTCTTGGTCCGAAACATAATTTTTCTCACATAAATCAATGTGCACCTGAATATGAGAAAATATCACAATATAAAAGTTTCAACTCTAACTTGTATGTATACAATCATAGCGATGATCAACTCAGTGCTTATATGCTCAATGACCACTTTCTTGTCTTTTACTCTTTCTCTAATGGCTAAGTACTTAATGTTGATGTGTTTACTTCGACTTTCACGTTTGTTATTTTTAGCCATAAAGATTGCAGGTGAATTATCGTAGAAAATTCTCAAAGGCCTTGAAATAGTATCAACTATCTTCAGCCCAGAAATGAAACTCTTAAACCATACACCATGTGATGTAGCCTCAAAACAAGAGACAAACTCAGCTTTCCTGGTAGAAATAACAATCAAAGTCTGCTTAACACTCCTCCACAAAATAGTTCAGCCATCATGAAAATGTACCCAGATGTTGATTCGCGAGAGTCAACACAGCTAGCAAAGTCTGAGTCTAAATAACCAATCACATCTAGATTGTTTGTCTGTCTATACATAAGCATATAATCTTTGGTCTCTTGGAAGTACCTCATCACTTTCTTTGCAGCTCTCCAGTAGTCAATACTTGGATTACTCTGATATCTTCCTAACATTCCAACTACAAAAGCAATGCCAAGCCTTGTGCATACTTGAGCATACATGAGACTTCCAACAACTTAAGCATAAGGAATGATTTTCACATGTTCCCTCTCAAAGTCATTCTTTGGGCATTGGTTCAAACCAAACCTATCACCCTTCACAATGGGAGCAACACTTGGTGAACAATCTTTTATCTGAAATCTCTCTAAATTTTGTTAATATAGGTTTTCTGTGGTAGACCTAAAATACCTCGAGGTCTATCTCTATGAATCTTAATGTTTATGACATAAAATGCATCACCCATATCCTTCATGTCAAAATTCTTAGAGAGAAATTGTTTCACCTCATGCAACAAACCCCGATCATTGGTTGCAAGTAAAATATCATCTACATATAAAACAAGAAAATATATTTTACTCCCAATGACCTTGTGGTATATGCATTGATCCATGGGGTTTTCATCAAAATCAAATGAAGAAATTATCACATGAAACTTAAGGTACCACTGACAGGAGGCTTGTTTTAAACCATATATAGATTTATTAAGCTTGAAAACCAAATGCTCACCGCTACTAGAGGAGAAGCCTTTAAGTTGTTTCATATAAACCTCCTCCTCTAAATCACCATTAAGAAAGGTTGTTTTCACATCCACTTGTTGCAACTCAAGGTCAAAATGAGCAACTAATGCCAAGATAATACGAAGACAATCTTTCTTAGATATAGGAGAAAAAGTCTCTTTGTAGTCGATTCCTTCTTTTTGAGTAAATCCCTTAGCAATGAGTCTTGCCTTGTATCTCTCAATGTTGCCTAATGAATCCCTTTTGGTCTTAAAGACGCATTTATAGCCAATGGCTTTTACCCTATTATCCAACTCTACAAGGTTCCAAACTCTATTACTCTGCATGGAATTCATCTCATCCTTCATGGCATCATACCATAAATTTGACTCTTTACAACTCATGGCTTGATCAAAAGTTTCAAGATCATTTTCAGCTCCAATATTATAGTCAGATTCTTGCAAATATACAATATAATCACTAGGAATAATTGATTTTCTTAGTCTAGTAGACCTCCTTAATGCCGCATCAACATTTTCTTGGGGATCATGTTGTTCAACTGGTTGTTCATCATTTTCAGTAATTTGATGATCAACTGGATTATTAACTATAGGTTATGGAATACCAGTCATGTGTTATTCATCATCCCTTTGAACTTGAGGGGTGTGAATTACAACCAATCTTTCACTTGATGTGGAAGGTTGAGACTCTCTATAATCAATTTCAGAACCTAAGTCCCTCAATTGATCACTCCCACTGATCAAGTCATTTTCAAGAAACTTGTCATTTCTTGATTCCACAATCCTAGTAATATGATATGGACAGTAAAACCCATAACCTTTATACCTTTCGGCATATCCAATGAAATACCTACTAAGTCCTCGGGTCAAGTTTCTTCTCTTGTGGGTTATATATTCTCACCTCAAACGGACAACCCCAAATGCACATATGTTTCAAACTCGGTTTCCAACCTTTAAACAACTCAAAGGTGTCTTTGGGACATCCTTGGTTGGAACATGATTTAATATATACACTATCGTCTTTAGTGCTTAAGCCCACAAGGATTTAAGAAGATTGGAATTGCTAAGCATACTCTATACCATGTCCAATAATGTTCGGTTCCTTCTTTCTGTCACATCATTTTGATTTGGAGAAACAAGCATAGTGTGTTGGGCAACAATCCCATGTTCTTGAAGAAACTTTGCAAAAGGACCATGTGTTTGTCCATTCTCAGTATATCTGCCATAATATTCTCCACCTTTATTTCATCTCATTATTTTTATTTGCTTGCCACATTGGTTCTCAACTTCAGCCTTAAAGACTTTGAAGGCATCCAATGCTTCATTTTTGTTATGAAGCAAAATAAGCATTCATATATCGTGAATAATCATCTATAAAGGTGATAAAATATTTTTGACCACGTGCATCCATATTTGGACAACAAATATTAGTATGAACTATTTCTAATATGCTTAAACTCTTTTTAGCACTTTTCTAAGACATATTGGTCTGCTTACCCTTAATGCAGTCCACACAAGTCTTAAATTTAGCAAAATCTAGAGTATTCAGTACCGCATCTTTTACTAACCTTTTAATCCTCTCAATGGAGATATGTCCTGATCTCCGGTGCCATAACATAGAGGAATTCTCATTAATATTACACCTTTTAATGCTAGTTTGAACATGCATTGAACTATAAGTGACATAATTTTGTAAACCAAGAAGATAAATACCATTAGACAAGATATCATTCCCAACACATTCAGAATTATAAAATAACTCAACGGATGTGTCTTTAAAATTAAAGGAATATCCAAAAGGTACGAGTCGAGAAACAGAAATCAAGTTTCAAGAAAAACTCGGTACATAAAAGGTCCTTTTTAATTTCAAAATAAAGCCACTACTTAAAGTTAAAATGCAAGTTCCAATACCCTCCACAGGTGAGCCTAGCTTATTGTCTGATAAAATGCTTTACTCACTTCCCATTGGTTTCATTAGGTTTTGCATACCCTGTAAAGAATTTGCAATATGAATAGTAGATCCAGAATCAATCCACCAGGTGTTAATATTAACACTAGCTATATTAGATTCATAACATACTAATGAGATTGATTTACCTTTCTTCTCAAGTCATTTATGGAATCCGGGGTAATTCTTCTTTATGTGTCCATTCTTCTTACAAAAGAAACACTTTGTCACCTTCTTAATATCAACTTGAGGTGGTATTTTACAATTCCCCTTCTGATTAGCTTGAGATTTAGTTGCTTTGTTCTTCCCACAAGCAGTTGTCAGCAATACACTCTCACCCATCTCCATTACAAGTTTTTCTTATTCCTGAACACACATGGTCATTAATTCATTGATAAACCATTTGTTCTTATGTGTGTTGTAGGAAATCTTAAACGATCCATATTCCTATGGAAGGGTGTTCAAAATGAAGTACACCAAGAAGAACTCAGACATATCAACCTCCAGTTTCTTAAGTTGAGCTGAAATATCTTGCATTTGCATTATGTACTCACGCACACCTTTCACACCGGTGAGTCAGAAAGACGAGAACTTCATGATCAGGGTGCTTGCTAAAGCCTTATCTGAAGTGATGAACTGGTCATCAATGGCCTTAAGCAAGTCTCAGAACTTTTCATGCTGGTCGACAAAACCACGTATCCTGGCCTAAATTTTGGTCTTAATGAACATCACGCTTAGTCGATTGGATCGCTCCCACCGCTCATATAGCGCAACAACAACTAGGCTACTTTTGTCAATGATTGTAAGTGGTTCGTCTTTCCTTGTAGCATAGTCTATGTCCATCCACTCCAATTGAAGAAGAATTATCTCATTTCATATCTTATAGTTATCTCCCTTGAGTTCGGGAACATCACATTGAATATCAGAAAAACTAACAATTTGAGAAGTTGCAAAATCCAAAGGCTTGTGTCAAAATTTGATGCATATTAATCATAATTGTATGTTTTACCAATGTAAACATACCAGAAAATTGAATCTTGTGACATTAAAAAATTGCATATGGGCTAAATTTTTAATTCTATAAGAAAAAATTAAACTTTATGAGAGAATAATCAAATTACATACTCAAATTCATGCCTTACGGGTACACAATGAAAATAATTTAATTTTATATCACAAATATTTACTTTATGATAAAATTGACAAATTATGCATACCTCATGATCCCTGTGGGTAAACCATGAAAAATAATATGTCATTTTATCCCAATTAATTATACAAATATAATAAAAATTCATGTGGGATAAAATTCATTATATAAAATACAATTAATCACAATATTATGTATAATTCCTTATATGATCTTTAAACAACTTAATATATAATTTTAATAAAATTATAGATGTTGTGGCTAATCCATAATTAATCAAAATTATAAAGATCACTTAGACATAAAACTTAATCATATGAGAATAAATCATATTATGCATTTTAAGATCAAGATATACAATGATGAATAAAATTCTCATATATAATTTCATAATTCAAACATAATATTATGCATTTGATTTCATATATATATATATATATATATATATATATATATATATATATATATATAAGATCTTCAACAATCCAGTGGCTTGCGCGTATTCCAATATCTTGTAAGTCATGGAAAAATACCGAAAACTGAAAAATGGACTAAATGTTAGACTAAAATTTTTTAACCTGTGATGTTAAAAAGTACAAAACAAAACACATGTCATTAACAAAATGTGCAAAAATAAAAATCAAAATGTACCTCCAGCCATTGTCATAAAAGAGCTGTCTTGTTTTAATTCTTCCAAGCTCTCACTCTCTGTAGATGGTATATAAGATGAAATTAGAAGAGGTGAGCTCGAGGATCAAATACACATGCTATATATATGCATTATACCCTCAAGAATGTATTTAGTAATCATTACCACTCATTAGTAGTCATTACTACTCATTAGTAGTCATTCAATATTTGACTTCTCAATTCCAAAACTAATGGAGCATTTTATTTTCCAAGACGTACAAACCAAATTATCACGGTGTAAAGGATCTTCATCATTGAACAATATAACCATTGTTGATCTCAATCTTATTTTCAGCTATAAATAGATATTTCACTTTTTTGTTTGATACTTGATCAGAACTTTCCATAACTGTCATTCATAACTCAGCTTGTCCGTTTGACATATAAAAGGAAACAAAAGATAGATTTGCAAATATGTTCCTTTTAAATATAATCATATAATATGGCATAAATTGATCTATTCAAGTAAATGTGCATATTCAAATTAATGCTTGGATGAACTGGACAAGTACTTCCTACACCAGTAAATCAGATATCCATTCATAGATAAGTCTAACCTCGTATTGTTTCCAATCATCAAACCTGTTGACTTACATACAATAAAATAGCTAACAAACATGATAACCATCACAAAAGCTACGGGTCTTGATATGAACCCTCATGGCACAAGGGCTGACTTAGGATCGTCTAGGATTAAACCTTGATGGAAAATGCGGAAATTGATTAAGGAAAGGATGGAAAATAAGGTGGTTAATTTCGTGGGTCTTAATAAGGTGGTTCTTGGCATAAAATGGATGAATGGGATGGTAAAATGTAGGTTAAGTGGTGGTTGGACAGAAATATAGAAATGGTAATAACTGAAGCTACAGGGCTCCAAATGAGGTGATTCCAAAACGAGGTGAAAGGTCTCGTTTTGAAAGTCAATTTAGGCTCAAGAATCACTTAATTTGAGTGCGTAAAATGGGAGTTATGGCCACGAGATAATTCTGGGCAGAGGTGAATTTTCTGGAATTGTGGTTTGAAAGAACAAGGGTGAAGATGAAAGGAAGGAAAGAATCACTCTTTCCAGTGAGGGCAACACACAAAGGTTGTGAAAGTCCTTTGATACAGCCAGGGTGTTCTTGAATCACTCAAGAATTTAGGAGAATCACTCTCACTAAGATAAAAGAGATAAACTCTAATTTTCTGAATAAAACTCAACTTGTGTTTATTGATAAAATGGTTCAGCTTATATAGAAGCTTTACAGCAGATTTTAGTAATGACCCACTAACCTAGAATTAAAATAACTTAATGCCATTAACCTAGGGAATTAAAACAAACTAAATGGCTGAGTGTAACTGAAATTGTGGCAACCAAAAGTCACCCCCAACAGCCAACAAGTCAGCCACCATTTGGTCTCCCAAAAGGCTGATGCCTAGGTTGCCAATTGGGCCCTTATTACAACTTGAACTAAAGCCCTTTTAGTTGATTAACCCAAAACATATTTTTGGTCAGCCAACTTTACAAGGATTGGGCCATTATTTAGACAAACTAAACACTCTAAAATTGAAACAAAGTGGTGTCATTTAGTCCTCCTCCATTTGGGCCATGATACAACTCACAACCTTGGACTTTTCTCCTTGAAACTTGGGCTTGTATTCAAATAGTATGGACAACACTTGTTGAAGAGCTTCCTTGGCTTTCCTTGCTCTAGCCCTTGTCATAGGTCCTCCAAGTCCTTCAAGTGGATCCTTGCCCTTGCTCTTGGTCATGTCCTCATCATTCTCTCCCTCTTGAGAAGGATTTGTCCTCTAATCGGATTCTCCATCTGCCTCAAAAAGAGGTAAATCAGAGACATTGAAGGTGGAACTAACATTATACTCACCGGGCAGCTCAACTTTGTAAGCATTGTCATTGATTCTTTCAAGCACTTGAAATGGTCCATCTCCCCTTGGTTGAAGCTTTGATTTCCTCTATTCCGGAAACCTTTCTTTTCTCATGTGCACCCAAACCCAATCTCCGGGTTCGAAGACAACCTTCTTTCTTCCTTTGTTGGCTTGTTTAGCATAGCTTTTATTTTTCCTCTCAATTTGATCTTTGACTCTCCCTTGAAGCTTCTTCACATAGTCCGCCTTTGCTTGACCTTCTTTATGCTTAAAAACAGAAACATTAGGCATAGGCAAAAGATCAAGAGGAGTTAGTGGGTTAAAACCATAAACAACTTCAAAATCATCAAAAGTGTTAGTGGTCAAAATCTGATTTTTGCAAAACAAGATATATAGTGACTGTTTAGCACGAAACAACCTCTTGACCTCACTTTTTGTGGCTAAATAGCTCTCCCTCACATCAAGTGTTTCACTCTTCTTTTGTTCACTCTTTTTCCTCTCAAGTGTTTCCCTCTTTTTCTCACTCTCAAGTGTTGTCTCACTTTTTCTTTTTCTTTTTTCTCTTGAAGAAGTTTTTCTCTCATTTTCTTTTGATCCTCACACACTTCTTGTGGACTCAATGGCTTGAGCACAATCTTTTTGTCTTGGTGCATGAAAGAGATCTTGTTGGTGTAACCGTCATGATTGGCTCTTTTATCAAATTGTCATGGTCTCCCCAAAAGTAAGTGACTGGCCTCCATAGGAACAACATCACAAAGTACCTTATCATTGTATTTCCCAATGGAAAGGTCCACTTCAACTTGCTGCCTCACTTGCACCTCCCCATCCTTACTAAGCCATTGAAGTTTGTATGGCCTAGGATGTGGTTTAGTAGCTAAATTTAGCTTTGACACTAATCTAGAACTAGCCACATTGGTGCAACTACCTCCATCAATGATCACCATGCACACCTTGCCATTGATTAAACATCTAGTGTGAAAGATGTTTTCTCTTTGGCTCTCCTCCTCATGCTTCAATTGACCACCAAGTAACCGCCTAATCATCAACAAATCTCCCTCCGGAGTCTCCTCTTCCTCTACGTACTCACTCTCCTCTTCCTCTTCAACATCAGATTCACTTATATATTCTCCATCTCTAAGAACCATGGACCTTTTGTTAGGGCACTCATAAGCATAGTGTCCTAGGCCTTGGCACTTGAAACACTTCACATCTCTACTCCTTTTAGAGGGTTCCTCTTGGGACTTTGAGCGAGTTTTTGATGGGATAGGTGTGGAACTACTAGAAGTAGCAGCCCCATCTTTCTTTCCTTTGTCTTTCCAACCAGAAGAATCAAAGTTGGTAAAACTCCTCTTAGCCACTCCCTTCCTTTTTAATTGTTGCTCCACTTGGATTGCTTTGTGAAGCAAATCATCCATTTCAACAAACTCCTGCAGCTCAACAATATCACGGATATCATTAGTCAAACCATTAAGAAATCGAGCCATAGTTACCTCCTCATCTTCTTCAATATTTGCTTGAATCATGAGCACATCCATTTCCTTGAAATACTCCTCAACCCCCTTGTTGCCTTGGGTTAGTTTTTGGAGCTTGAATTTCAAGTCCCTTGAGTAACTAGCCGGCACATACCGCTTCCTCATGATCTTTTTCATCTCCATCCATGTATCAACCATTGGCTCTTCATTTCTTGCTCTCTCCTTTTGTAGCTTGTTCCACCACACAAGAGCATAGTCGGAAAACTCCGTGGCGGCAAGCTTCACCTTCTGGTCCTCCTCATAGTTGTTGCATTAGAAAACATGCTCTATTTTCATCTCCCACTCCAAGTAGGCCTCCGGATCATTCTTTCCTTTAAATGGAGGAATGTTGAGTTTAATACCATCAATTCGGTTTTGTGTAGGAATACCATCATCCCCTCTTCTCCTCCTTTCTTCTTCATTATGATCTCTATTCTCCATTTGATCCAACCTCTCATGGAGCGCATCATCTCGTTTCATTAACCTCTCCAAATGTTGCATCAAAGCTTGCATTTGGAATTGCGAAAGCCCCACTCCATCATTAGGATTAGTACCTGACATCTCAAACAAACAAATCAAACGTAACAAGACAATTATAGTTGCTGTTTGAATACCTCACCCACTCAAGTGTATCACACAATTATGGCTTTTCTCTAATGAAACACTCTTGCCTTTTACCACTCTAATTCCCCTTGAGTTCTTAGGCAATTCAAGAGATTATGGCCACAACAAAGAACAATTCACCAATATGTGTAAGGTAAGGCTAGAGAGACAAGGAAAAGGTTAACCAAGAAAAAGGCTAACAATGTTTTTAGGCACAAATGAAGGAAATAAAATTCAGAATTTAGGAATTCAAGTAACAATCCTTCATGCAACCAATATATTACCTTAAAGAGATTTTTTTTTAAAAGTTCTTCAAGCATGAACCATTTAGCCCAATTTTTTTTTTTTTTAATTTTGCTTATACGAAATTCTGCTTCTTTTTTTTTATATCAAAGAGATCAAAAGGCTTAACTTTTGCAATGGTTCAGCCTAAAAAAAATATATGAATAAGAAGGTAATATAAATGGCAAAGAGAATAAAGAAGGATGCTACCCAATATTTCCAGCAAAGGAAGTGTTGATCCTAGAACCGGAGCTCTGATACCAAATGATATGAACCCTCATGGCACAAGGGCTGACTTAGGATCGTCTAGGATTAAACCTTGATGGAAAATGCGGAAATTGATTAAGGAAAGGATGGAAAATAAGGTGGTTAATTTCGTGGGTCTTAATAAGGTGGTTCTTGGCATAAAATGGATGAATGGGATGGTAAAATGTAGGTTAAGTGGTGGTTGGACAGAAATATAGAAATGGCAATAACTGAAGCTACAGGGCTCCAAATGAGGTGATTCCAAAACGAGGTGAAAGGTCTCGTTTTGAAAGTCAATTTAGGCTCAAGAATCACTTAATTTGAGTGCGTAAAATGGGAGTTATGGCCACAAGATAATTCTGGGCAGAGGTGGATTTTCTGGAATTGTGGTTTGAAAGAACAAGGGTGAAGATGAAAGGAAGGAAAGAATCACTCTTTCCAGCGAGGGCAACACACAAAGGTTGTGAAAGTCCTTTGATACAGCCAGGGTGTTCTTGAATCACTCAAGAATTTAGGAGAATCACTCTCACTAAGATAAAAGAGATAAACTCTAATTTTCTGAATAAAACTCAACTTGTGTTTATTGATAAAATGGTTCAGCTTATATAGAAGCTTTACAGCAGATTTTAGTAATGACCCACTAACCTAGAATTAAAATAACTTAATGCCATTAACCTAGGGAATTAAAACAAACTTAATGGCTGAGTGTAACTGAAATTGTGGCAACCAAAAGTCACCCCCAACAGCCAACAAGTCAGCCACCATTTGGTCTCCCAAAAGGCTGATGCCTAGGTTGCCAATTGGGCCCTTATTACAACTTGAACTAAAGCCCTTTTAGTTGATTAACCCAAAACATATTTTTGGTCAGCCACCTTTACAAGGATTGGGCCATTATTTAGACAAACTAAACACTCTAAAATTGAAACAAAGTGGTGTCATTTAGTCCTCCTCCATTTGGGCCATGATACAACTCACAACCTTGGACTTTTCTCCTTGAAACTTGGGCTTGTATTCAAATAGTATGGACAGCACTTGTTGAAGAGCTTCCTTGGCTTTCCTTGCTCTAGCCCTTTTCATAGGTCCTCCAAGTCCTTCAAGTGGATCCTTGCCCTTGCTCTTGGTCATGTCCTCATCAGGTCTGCATCTCCAAATTAATTCAAGTGAAACAATATGCATATGATGATCAAGCCTTTGCCAATTTTGTGCTCAACGAGAAACCCACCAAAAGTTTACCAAGGAAATGACTTGAAACTAAATATAAAAAGAAGCATTTTAATATCCTGCACCTACACAAAAAATTTCTTGATAGTCAATTAGGAATATTATATAAATAATAAAGAAGACAAAATCTGGTAGAGTTATGAGTAGTGTCTCCACCAGCACTTATAACAATTACAAAAAGTTAACATGATCCTTAAACCAAAAGGGAAAAGAAGCCACACACATCTCTATGTCTTATACAAACAAGGCCCTGACTGCTCTATTATATCTCATTGCGACACCTGGCAAGCACTTTTTAGAAGGCCCCTTCTCTCTTCCTCGGTGCTAGCTGTTGCAATTCCCTTTTCTTATTTATTATTTACCCAAAAATCCCTCCTCAGACCTGAAGCTTTGTGCCTTTATTAAATATTTTTTTTCTTTTCTATTTAATGCAAATACATTTTCCCTTCTCTTCTCTTTCTCTCTCATGAAATTACGTTCCCACTCTTTCTTTTCTATCATTACCTTCTCTCTCTTTCTCTCTTCCCCTTTCTTTTTGCGTCTTTGTTAATCTTCCGTTCCTCTCTCTTTCTCTCCCTCGTCTTCTCCTCTTTTCTTCCGCTTAAGGGCCTTCTTTGTTCGATTTTTTTCGCTTTGATTTTTATATTGCTTTGGATAGAAAAAAGGTGTGACCTTTTGTCTATTTTATTCCTTTTTTTGTCTAATTTTTTGTGGTGATTTTTGGGACAGGCTAACGGCGGTGCTGAAGGTCACAGCGCTTTGCCCATGCAAGGGCCTTCTTTGTTCGGTTTTTTCCCTCTTTGGTTATTATATTGCTTTGTACGGGAAAAAGGTGTAACCTTTGTCTGATTCCGACGAGGTTCCACGCAAAAAAGGTGTGACCTGATTCACGAGGCAGTGTTGAAGAATAAAGGTTCCATTTTTATCTATTTTATTTCTTTTTTTGTCTAATTTTTTTGGTGATTTTTGGGACAGGCTAACGACGATGCTGAAGGTCACAACGCTTTGCCATGGAAGGGCCTTCTTTGTTCGATTTTTTTCCGCTTTGGTTTTAATATTGCTTTGGACGGGAAAAAGGTGTGACCTTTGTCTGATTTCGACGAGGTTCCATTTTTATCTATTTTCCCCTTGGACGAAAAAAAGGTGTGACCTTTCGCAACAATATGATTCACAGGGCAATGTTGAAGAATAAATGTTCCATTTTTATCTAATTTATTCCTTTTGTTGTCTAATTTTTTGTGGTGATTTTTGGGACAGGTTAACGGCGGTGCTAAAGGTGACGATGTTTTGCCATGCAAGGGCCTTCTTTGTTCGGTTTTTTTTTTCGCTTTGGTTTTTATATTGCTTTGGACGGGAAAAAGGTGTGACCTTTGTCTGATTCCGATGAGGTTCCATTTTTATCTATTTTCCCCTTGGACAGAAAAAGGTGTGACCTTTCGCAATAATATGATTCACAGGGCAGTGTTGAAGAATAAAGGTTCCATTTTTATCTATTTTATTCGTTTTTTTTCTATTTTTTTGTGGTGATTTTTGGGATAGGCTAACGGCGGTGCTGAAGGCGATGACGCTTTGCTGGATTTGTTCTTTATTTCTAAGAATATTTGTGATTTTTCTTTTTTCCCAAGAAACTCCTCTCTTCTGGAAGACTAAAGATGTCATTTTTATCTTCCACCTGAATCTATTCCAAGCACACTATTTTTCTCAAAACCTAATCAATTTTTTTGTCTCATTTTTTGTGGTCGATTTTTGGGACAGGCTGTAATGTTGTTGTAAATCTAACATGTTAAGGCAACCCTTCACAAGGCAATAGAACATTGTCATCCAAACCTGTGTTTTGAATTGGTTAGTTTTTGTGATTTGTAACCCTTTTTTTTTGTTTCATGAGGTCGATATTGTTGGTTTTGAATTGAACAAGAATTTTTTTAAAAGGTTGGATTTTTGTTTCTGTTTCAGATTCTGTAGTGTGATAGTTTGTGGGAGATTTGGATTTTATCCGTTGTGATTTTCTTTATTAAAGTTCTATTTTTCTTGCAATTTTTATTATAACCTTAGATTGTTTCTTAACAGGATGGTGAAGCTGCAACTGAGGAGGTGAAAAAGAGTTACCATGTTCTGAGACAAATAGAGTGATGATGACCCCATTTTGATTGATGGAGAAATTTTTATGTTACTTTGTTTTAACATTTTAAAGTTGTAATTTAATCATTATGGTTTTCAGACAATGCATTGTATTGTTTATAATTTGCTGAAAAACGTAAATTGAAAACACATTTTTAATATTACTTACACTGAGTTATTTAATATTAGTAATTTTATCGATTTCACTTTGATATAAAAATATTTTTTCCATTAAAAGTATGATATGATCTTTTTGTTTTGATAATAATGAAGTTATGAAAATTGATTCCAGTATTATAAACTCTCTCATTCTATCTACTTCTAACAATTTTTCCTCTTTAAATTTAGAATAAATTGTGGGTAAGATTTTTGTTCGACGTATACTAGCAAGTGAAAAATCATTAAACTATGTTCTTTACTTTATTTGGAGTTTCAAATTGAGTTTAGAAATTAACCGCATCTTATCTAAAAAAATTTAAATGATTTATTATCTTTTCAAAAATTGATTCTCATATCATATTTTTAAAATTTAAAATAATCCTTCAATTATTTAAATATATTCAATTTTACCAAGGTGTTATCCATGCTTACTGACCTTTTACTATGTCTTCCCTTTTATATACCTTTTTTCCCCTTCTTTGTGTATTTCTTTCTTTGGGTATGTTTTATTTGTTATGCTTTCTGACCTTTTACTATGTGTGGACACCTTAATGTGCTTCTCTTTATCCCAAATAACAGAGAGAAAAAATGAAGCGCTGGCAGACCTGATGAGTGGTGAAATTTAATGTCTCCTTTTATTTACTAAATGCTATAAAATAAGTATCTTTTGCGTCCTATTTTCTGTCTATTTGTTTGTTTTTTTACTAATTTCCGGCCATGTTCTCCCTTCTCTGTGCGATTTATGACTTTGTTCAACCAAAAAGGCTCGATATTTTCGTGGTTGTCCCTGTGGTTGATTATTTTCCATGGTTTGTTTTTATTTATGCCTTTGTTCAACCAAAAAGGTGCAATGATTATGTGGGTGACTGTTGGGTTTGATTATGTTGTATTGTTTCTAATATTTGCATTTTCCTCTGTGCCTCTTTTTTGTCTGGCGTCTATTTGTATATATATTCATGTGCAATCTGCATGTTTCGGTATTATTTTTTTTTACAAACTTTTAGTACAAGAAGAAAGGTTCAACCTTCGTGGGATTTTTGTTTTGCTTTTTGATTTTGTTGAAGCACATCTTTATTTTTTTGCCTTATTTTTGGACGAATGGTTGCTATTATTTCCTGAACCTCATATTTCTGATGTATATGCTTTTCGATTTTGTTGAAGCAAATATTTTCTTTCTATTTATTTGTTTTTTACTGATTTCCAGCCATGTTCTCCCTTCTTTGTGCGATTTATGATTTTGTTCAACCAAAAAGGTTTGATATTTTTGTGGTTGTCCCTGTGTTCGATTATTTTTCATGGTTTGTTTTTATTTATGTCTTTGTTCAACCAAAAAGGTTCAATGTTTCTGTGAGTGACTGTTGGGATTTTTGTTTTGCTTTTTGATTTTGTTGAAGCACATCTTTATTTTTTTTGCCTTATTTTTGGATGGATGGTTGCTATTATTTCCTGAACCTCATATTTTCTGATGTTTATCTTTAGACATTGATTCTATTGTTTGTCGTTTATACCTTTATTTGAAAAAAGCAACACCTCTTTCTACAAGTTCTTTTTCTCACGGCTTTGTGCAACCAAGAAGGTTCGATGTTTCTGTGGGTGACTGTTGTGTTCGATTGTGTTGCATTATTTCCAACATTTGTATTTCCATGTGTGCCTCTTTTTAGTCTGACCTTTATTTGTATATGCTTTTTGATTTTGTTAAAGCAAATTTTATTTTTTTACCTAATTTTTTGTCAGGAAAAAGCTGAGATCTTTCTGCAAGTTCGTCTTCCGACGTTTGCTTTATTTAGGTTGTTGCAATATCATGGACGTACAAAGTGTTTGAAGGCATGGGCTAATATACATTTATTTTGCTTGGTTTCTTTTTTGAGATAAATCATTATGCCCTTTACCTGAAAAAAGTTTGGTTGTGTTTGAAGGCACAAGCTAATACACATTTCTTTTGATCGGTTAGTTTGTCAGATAGATCATTTGGGTTATTACCTAAATGTTTGATTTTTTGGTTCCTTTGTTTTGGGTTTTAGAGCTCCAGGTTTGGTTTTGACACAGGGTGGATGCCCATTGATTTAAACTCAGAACCAAGTTTCGTTTCAGACGTTATCAGCTACTTAATCTATCAACCCTTTGTTTTTCTACTATTGTCAAATTTTTCTATTACCCAAGGTTTATGCTCTATCATTTTTGTGTGTGTATGTCTGTATAACTTTGTTTAATTTATGGTGGAGGGTTTTTTTTCTACATTGTTTTTCAACAGCAATTAACCCAATCTTGCCAGGCTTTTCTATTGTTTTCACAATTATAATTCTGTCTTTTATAAGTTTGTTGGGTTTTTTTGGGGGGTTCATCAACTGTTATATTTATTTGATGACATTTTTTATGTTGTGCAACATCAAAATGGATCCCCAACTTAGCCTCCAGATGAAGGAAATTTTGTGATCCACAATTCAAACCTGATTGATATATCTGGAGTTCTTTGTTTATATATGACATGCTTTATTTGTAAATTTATGACATGCTTTATTTATGAATTTTATGACATCCTTTATTTATGAATTTATGACATCCTTTATTTATATATTTGGAGTTATTTGTTTTGGGTTTTTTTTGGGTTACAGAGTTT
Organism: Glycine max; assembly: GCF_000004515.6. Lineage (NCBI taxonomy): Eukaryota > Viridiplantae > Streptophyta > Magnoliopsida > Fabales > Fabaceae > Glycine > Glycine max. The sequence continues at coordinate 21,215,928 of NC_038246.2, read as the reverse complement.
TTAATTTAATTTTGTCGCACGTCCTGTCAACATTGACACATGTTTGGTTGTTGTTTTGTGTCCTATTGTCTTTATTATTTTTTAAAATAATATCTATATTAACTTTGCATGACCAAAATTTCTATTTCACCATTCACATGTTGCAATATACATTCATATTGTTAATAAATATTCCTGATTGTTTGGTTTTTGTTGTGGGTTGTTTCTGGGTTTTATTACTTAAGGGAATTTTGTGATACACAATTCAAACCTAATTGATGGCATGCCAGATCAAAATAATGGTGATGTGGATGAGACACAAACAGGGATGGATATGTGATGATTATGATGAACAGAGCATTCTAGGTACACCATGTCAATATGAAAATACAAGTTTTCACTCACATCTTTTTTAAATATATTGTTTTGTCTTCCATGTCTACAATTATAAATTATTAATTTATAGGTGCTCCTTACATTCATATTGGACATAAGGCTTGGTAATGCCAAAATTTATACATTCTGCTTACGATGATATTGGACGTTCATATAATCTAATCTTTGTATTGACGTCATCTTATTGGAAGCCTCTTCCCTATACTTAATAACTCACCCATGAGTATTTACATTCTACAAATTATCATGACCCCATTTGATTGATGAAGAAATCTTTATGTTACTGTGTTATGTTTATTATAAGATATATTACATCCTTTATCTATGTGTTATGTTTATTATCAAATATTTGATTGATAATGTTTATTATCAAATATATTACATCCTTTATCTATATGTTATGTTTACGACCAAATATTTGACATCCTTTATTTGTGTCTTATCTTTATTGTCAATTATATGACATAACTTATTTATATATTTGGGTTTTTTTTGGGTTATAGAGTTTTCAATTTACATTTTGTCACATGGGCTCTCAAAATTGTCTTTATTATTTAAAAAAATTATCTCTATATTAACTTTGCATGACCAAATTCCTGTTTCAGCGTTCACATCTTGCAATATAGATTCATATTCTTCACAAATTTCCCTCATTGTTTGGTTTTTGTTATGGGTGGTTTCTGGGTTACAGTGATTTCTATTTACAACTGCACACGATCACTGTCTATAGATTAACTACCCATAACCAAATTTTTGTTACACCATTCACGACCAGTTGTATAAATTTAATTTTTCCCCTGATTGTTTACTTTTTGTTTAGCGTTCTTATTAAATTTCTATGTGTGTGTTATTTTTTTGGTTGCTTTCGCTGCCCATATTGTATTTTCGTCCCAGTGACTTTTCCATTGTGACTGCGTTTTTTAAAAAGTTCGTTTTTCTTAGGATCTGCTAACCTTCGTGGTTATGTCTTCCCGGTTTTGAGTGATTTAAATTAATCGGTCATTATTTTGCAACATTTATTTACATTTTTTAATTGGTTTCTGGATAGTTTACCCTCCACAAAGTATCCCTGGACTATGACATTGATTGAAAGACCATGATTGATAGACAACACCCGCCACTATCCAATGTTAAATCCCGCCACTCATTTCTTACTGCATTTTGGGTATAGTGTACGCATAACAGTACATGGTAATTATTGTACACCTCATATCACAATCCATTTAATTAGTATCCTACATAATTCACAGTGTTTCCTGTCTAATATGCAGATTTGATTTTCACAGGGTGGGTTTCCATGGATTGAATTCATAGAACCAATGTTTTCCCTAAGGTTTATGTTCATGTGCATCCCAAGTTGATGTCTCCAGCCTTTTTTTCGGTCTATTTTTCCCACAGGACTTAATCCAATTTTGGTAGTTTTTTTTGGCATTGAACAAGCATGGTCAGATTTTTTTTACATATGTTTTTTCCACGGGCTGATAAAATCTCTTTTGTTAATGTATGTTTGTTACCCACTCACTTATGTTCTTATTTTTCTCTTCCCAACTTTTGTTGATCACAGTCGATCCACATTTATTTTGCAATTTTTATTTACATTTTAAATTGGTTTCTAGATAGCTTACCCTCCAGAAAATATGCATGGCCTGTGACATTCATTGAAAGACATTGATTGATAGACAACCCCCACCACTATTCAATATTAAATCTCGCCATTTATTTTTTACTGCATTTTAAGTCTATTGTTCACATGACAATACACGGTAATTATTGTACGTCTCAGATTACAATCCACTTGATTATTATCCTACATAATTTACAACTTTTGATTCCCAATGCTACCATCCATCCTGTCTCATCATAAAACAAGACTGACAAAATTTCATCATTAACGTACATAAGTATAAGTATATGCTATTATGCAAAATGAATATACACAATTTAGGGAAGCGTAAAAGACAAATACTAAACAAACATTAATAACTATTCGTTGTAACTATTCACCACCAAACTTAAGACCGGACTTCGAGGGGTCACAACTTATTTGGTGTCTTTCCAATAATCACTACTATATATTTATATTTATTATATTCATTGTAACTTCTTCCATTTGTGTGAAACCTTCAACTTCCACACGACAACATGAGTACATTGGCATCTTCCTCTATTCCAGTAAGTTTCTTTCACTTTACTAGACTTCATTTTAACCTTATGACTATCTGTTCCAGTATGACCCTTCATATATTTCTTCTTTTCCTCTATCATTAATCTTTCACATTGGTATTACTGCATAATTCTTCTTTTCCCAAACTTGGCACCTGATGAAGCTATGGAGTTTATTGAAAACATGGCAGCCAGTGACCATGCCATCCTTTGTGATTGAGCTTACATGCCTACAAAGAAGAGTCTTCTTGAGTTCACATCACAAGACACACTACTAGATTAAAACAAGCTCCTAGACAAGCAACTAGAGACCCTCACAGAAATGATGAGCAAGCTTCCTCAACAATTGCATGTAGTGCAACATCTTTGGAGGGGCCCATGAGTTAGGCATGTGCATGGCCTAAGATGATTCATCCAAAGAAGTAAACTACATGGCCAATCCCAATTGTCAAGGGTTCCATCACAGAGGACCTTCTGGCTACAATCAAGGGGGAAATTTTTCTCAAGGCCAAGGTTGGAGATCCCATCATGGGAATAACTTCAACAAGGATCAAGGTGGCCCATCCATCCGACCTTCTAATCAAGGGCCCAACATGTATGAGAGGACCACCAAGCTAGAAGACACTCTAACTCAGTTTATGCAAGTGTCATTATCAAATCACAAGAGCACTGAGTTTGCCATCAAGAATCTAGAGGTGCAAGTGGATCAACTAGCCAAGCAACTGGTTGAAAGGTCCACAGGGAGTTTTGTGGCCAACACTAAGAAGAATCCCAAGGAAGAATGCAAGACAATCCTTACCAGAAGCTAGAGGAGGGAGAATGTAGAGAGAAAAAAGAGCAATGAGGGAGCATTGGAGTAGGTGAGTAATGAGGAAAGAGAGACTAAAAAGAGAGAAGAGGGTGATGAAGAGAAAGAAGAGAGCAAGGAAATGGGTGGAAAGGTCTTATCCACTAAGACCAACAATTACTGCAACCAAACTTACACATATCCTCTTTACCCCACAAACATTACTGCAACCAAACTTACACATATCCTCCTCTTTATGTGTATGTCATCCACTTTTCCCAGGCTTACACATATTCTCTTCTGATTTACTGGTTTTTTGGGGTGCATGTTTCTGTCTAGTTTTTTGTAAATCCCACCATATTTATTTCTCTTACTAATTACATTATATATTGTGTTGTAGGGCCCCTCCCATTGGATGCCAAAAACCTGATTTTTAGCTCCATTTCGTGTTGACAAGGTCGGCATTCACCATCCCAACTACTTTCCCATTTTCCTTTATCCAGATACAAAAACAAACTTATTTTTATTATTGACATGTTTCCTTGCAGAACATTATTGAGGTTCCTTTGTCTTACCATACACAATGGCGGCCATATTACCCAACTTATGTTTTATTTGACTATAACGGAAGCAAACATTTTGTTAGGGTGCGAAAATATGACACCCGATATTTTTTTGCTGATGGTTTGAAAGAATTTCAGAGGACCCACGACATTAACGACAATGTCATTATCCGGTTTTTTGCTCCCGACAAAAATACCTCTTTCGAGGTTGATGTCATCGGACCTATCCATGGGCAATCACGGGGAAGGTCAGTGGTTACCACCAGAAGACACATCTTTACAATTGATATCACACAAGACATGGTGCACCACAACTTGCCTTTGGTAGGAGTTTCTAACCCACTCAATTATGTTGTTGTTTTTCTCTGCCAACCTTAAGCTATTAGTCAAAGAACTGTCCTTTATATTCGTAATATTCAGATAACATTTCCTGCTGCTTTAAAAAAATGTCCTTTAATTGTTTTTATAATTTGGCTACAGGTTCTTCCAACAACAACTTCAAATTTTTTGTTTGGCTCAAAAAAGTATATTCCCGTCCACCGTGGTTATGATAAACGTAACCAGTGGCAGATCACCATTCATGATGGTCTGCCATCCCTTGCAGAGCCATGGTTCCAGTACCTCTCTCAATATAACTTAATGCCTGGAGATGAAGTTCTATTCTTCTTCAGGTTTGATGAACATGCGTGGAAAATCCTATTTAGGAAAGAAGTTATATGGGATGACACCCTTTCTAGTTGAAGACCATCCCACAAACAATTATATTTTTTTTGTTTTTATTTCATTTATATTTTGCTTAATTTTGTTAATCAAATAGCTTAGGGTATCATAGATTTTCTTTCCCTTCAACCTTAACTTATGAACATATGTTGATGGCTTGCGATTTATATATTTTACTTTTATGGTACCAATATTCACTGCTATAATGGTTGAGTGCATCTAACTACGGTGTATGCAAAAAACTTTACTTTTTTCCTTCCTTTTTCCTCCTGTGATGCCTACTGCTGTGGGTTATAAACCCAATGTTGCTACTGAAATACGTTATTCATGGGAAACAATTTGTCCATCCAATTTTAAACATATTTTTCACACATCTCATAATATTTATGTTTTCCATCCAATTTATTTATACCACTTATCTACGCAATATTTATACCACTTACAGTAAGATGATACTTATAGTAAGAGGACAGCCCGGGCGTCTACACGGGCCTCAAACTAGTTGGTATTGTAAAACAACCCCCCTACTCAATCATGTATGCTACCGACCCATAATCCTACACTGACACACATACACAATCCTAGGAATGGACACACATAAATCATGATCAGGAATACAAAAAGGAAAGGCCACTTACACTATAATATTACTATCACATATTTTTTTACTGATAATTGCTATACACGACCATAGTATGGATTTTATTTCTACTTCAGCACAATTTTGATTTCGCACAATAGAAAAACAGGGTGCGCATGATGAAAATTGCAGATTGTTCATAGAACACAATTTGTCACAACAAATAATTACACTCAAAGCACATGAATATTTAGATGTAAACCAAAAATAATTTGTTAATTCCAATTTATTTTGTCAAGAACCCTAAATGACATCAATAAAAAAATACAAAATCATAATCTCACTTCCCCTTATCCCAAAAGAAGAAAACATTGAGAAGAAACACTTTTCTATCTTCGACTTCCAAAGACTCTATTATGGGGGCAAACAATAGCGGGTCTATAAATTTTTTTAAGTGTGGACAAAAATTAGTCTAATATTTTCTCAAACAAAATATTATATACGCTTTATTAGAAATGGTAATAAAAAATTAAAAAGTAAAATTTAAAAGAATAAAATGAGTAAAATTAATATCAATTTATTCTTTCTTTTATCTTTTACAACCATTTACATTCATCTTATTAAAAAAAATTATCTTGTGGGGGCAAGATCTATTTTTTTATGGAGGCAAAAAAAATATATTTATTCAATATATTAAAGTAAAAAAATTACTTTGTGGGGGCAATTGTCCCCATACTCCAAAAGTGGATCCACCACTCCTGACAAGGATTCCAAGATAGAGAAGAAAAGAAGGGATGAGGGTTTTCTAAAAGAAAAAAATAACTATTTTTCTTTTTTTAAGAGGATATAATTTATTTTATTGAGCACGCTGACACACACACAAGACACAAACTCACTAAACATGCTCATATATGTTGCAATCGGGGTCACGACGAGATGCCGTAAAAGAATTTACAAAAAATGAAGTCGCCAATATTTTATTTTAAGAGAAAAATATTGAAAAACTCTTTTCAAAATGATCTTTAAAATCAAAGATAGGTTTGAGAGTCGATTACGGGTAGGAAAGATGTTAGTACCCTATAACATCCATTAAGGAAAATGACACCTTTAATTATTAGTGCAAAATCATGTAATTTTATAAAATGTTTATCTTATCCCAAAAAAAATATTTTTTCATTTTTATTATTTTTATAGAAAAAACAATTTTATTTATTTTTATTTATTTAAAGAAGACAACTCTATGCGCAAAAGCTTTAGATAGCAAATTACTATTCTATATTTTTTATGATTTAAAAAACATCAAAAAAATAGAATTGTTACTTAATTAATGTCATAAATTATTGCATGAGTTAATTAATATAATACAATAATAATAAAAATTAAAAATCCTTTTTTAGAGAGAAAAAGAAAAGGATTAAAAAAGAAAATCTCTATCTTACTATTGTTAAGAAAGAAAATAAAAATAAGAAGGGAAACATGCTCACCGTCCCTACACAATCCAGTACCACTTTTTCTATTATACAGTATAACTAAAACTAAACCTTGCCCATGATGTACATATTTTGCTTGCAAAAGAAAACAATACCCGACACACATGGATACGCATGGGGACATGTCAATTCTTATTATTGGTTTTTTCTTTTTACCAATTAAAAGCCAATGCCACTATCCATTTTATTATGATTTCATATTCTAATCATATACTAAGAAATATCCACATGCACATACAGACATCCTTTATCGATTAACAAAATAATAAAAAAAAGAAATACAATGAATTCCCACCAGAAAGGTTCATTCAGAGAAATAACTTACATCTATAAGAAAAATGGAAGAAAGATAACCTTTGAATAATGGTTGAAATATGAACCCACTTAAACGATGCTGCAGCAGGTGCATAAGTGAGGAAAAAAACTAGTACTCTTCCTTTATCGTTTCTTTCTTCTATGACTTTTCTGCTAGTTTTTTTTTCTTCTCTTTTCGTTTTTCTCTCTATGCGCTGCTCTTCTTTTTTCCGTAAAAATACACTGCAGGTAATTCCTTTTTATAGCCAAAGCTGATTAGCTTCCTTATAACCAACTTATCTCTACTTGGTGTTGTTAGCAACATAACTTTCCATATATCTCGCCTCAAATTCTTCCAATATTTTCTTTTATATTTCCTTTTTTGTAACTTCCTTGCTCTACTGCCAGTACATGATTGTTGTTTTGTAATTGTTTGGGCTGACCGAGTCTTCCATATCTTATACAGAAAATCAAATGTTTTATTGTTGATAACTGTTTTCCTTCATCAGTCGGTCTTTTATTTGACCAAGTCTACTCCTTAACTGCCATATTTTCTTGTTCTATTTTTTTTTCGTATAAAATTACACCGGAATAAAATTGGGTATTCACAGTTGTCCCTCTTTACTAATTTTTCATCAAATAATCTAGATAATGATTTATTAAGATTATTATGGTAAGAAATGAGTAAATAAGTGAATCAATTTTATCTAGGAGCTTCTGGACTGAGGATGCAAGTGCCAGTGCTGGTTCAGAGCTTTAATGCTAATGGCTGGTGAGGTACCAGGCTATGATGATGAGTGTCGGTGACGTATCCGAGTTGTTATGTTGAGTGTCAATGATGTATCTAGGCTGTGATGTAGATTGCCAGTGAGGTATCCGGGCTTAGGATGCAGATGCCTGTGAAGTTTCGGGCTTTGATACTGATTGTCGATGATGTATCCAGGCTGTGACATTGAGTGCTGGTGAGGTATCTAGGCTCAGGATGCAGACGTCGGTGAAGTTTCGGGCTTTGATACTGATTGTCGATTATGTATCCTGGTTGTGACGTTGAGTGCCGGTGAGGTATCTAGGCTACGAGGCTGAGGGCCGCTGAGATATCCGGGCTTATAATCGGTGTTGATTCTGATATCTGGGCTTAGAATGCAGGTGTCGGTGCTGATTTCGGGCTTTGATGTTGACTATCAGGCTATGATGATGAGTACCGGTGATGTATTCGGACTATGAACATGGTTGCCGGTGAGGTATCCAGGCTGTGAATGCAGGTGCCAGTGAGGTGTTCGGGATGTTGTTTCCCAACTTAAGCGTTGGATGCTGGTGTTGGTTCCAGGCTTAAAATAACATAAAAGTAAAATGTACCAAGTAGGTACTGGGCTTAATAACTTCACGCTCTATGTTAGAAAACCCTCTCATAGGCCAAGAAAATTTATAGGGGACTTAATGCAATGCAATGATATGATGCATGATGACATGAGAACACGACAAATTAATTTGATGCTGTAAAATCGTATGGGACATTAAAATCTATTGGACCAAACTTGTCTCTTTTGCTTCAGTTTCTTAAAAAGATTTATGATCCTTATTCCATATGATAGTGTCACACGTCCCAAGATTCATGGATGAGAGAACTTTAACTTGGCATTTTTGTCTTAAGTGAGACATGGGGTTAACAGTATGTTGCTACAAGCTTTTGTGAGTAAATGCAACGTCACCTTGCTGGATGCGCTTTGAGAACTCATTGAGCATACCATGACTTTCCAAAGCTTATCAAAGTATTTGTAATGCTTTTTTATTTAAATGTTTGACATGTATTTCCTTTCAATATATTCTTATAAAAATACAAACTAATAAAGGGAAACAAACAATTTTATTCAAGATAAGGTGGAACAGTTACAAGGATAATACAATAAAGAAAAGAAAAAAAATGATATGTACAACAAATTCAGAGAATGGCAACATAAGTGGATGACTTTGCTATTGGAGTGACACACATTTGACTGCTCGACAATAGACTAGTATCACATGAGACTTCAAAGAAAAATGATTTTTAACACACATTTGCCTCAGTTTCTGACTCCATGCCTTCCTTTTCAAGATGCTCCTTTCGACTTGACTGGTTACTCTAACTTTGCCTAGATCGCCTTCTCGGGTTTTCAACTTAGTTTTTTTAAGCTTTAACTTTTGCGTAGATCGCCCTTTCGGTGTTTCAATCTAGCGAGCTTTTTTCTCAAGCACAAAACTTCTTCACTACATTAGAATTCACTAGATATGAGAGCTCTTTACCATCAATGTTTATGAGGATCAAAGCTCCTCTTGAGAATGTTTTCTTGACCACATAGGGTCCCTTATAAAATGTGTCCATTTGCCAAGCCTGTCTTTTTTTTTTTTTGTTTGGAAAAATCTTCTTCAAAACTAAATCTCCCACTTGAAATTCCCTGGGATGTACCTTCCTCTCAAATTTCTTTAATCTCTTTTGGTATAACTAGCCACGGAAAAATTGCATTCAACCTTTTCTCCTCAATGAGATTTAATTGCTCAAAATGACTTTGGACCTACTCTGCTTCTTTTGACTCTACTTCCATCAACACTCTTAAAGAAGGGATTTTAACTTTAATGGGTAAGTCTGTTTGCATCCTGTATACTAAGGAAAATGGAGTTGCACTTGTTAAAGTGCAAACTGAGGTACTATATCCATGTAAAGCAAATGCTACATCTCATGTCAATCTTTGTATGTCACCACAATCTTCTAGATTATCTTCTTGAGGTTGTTGTTTGCCACCTCAACTACCCCATTCATCTTTGGGCAGTATGGACAAGAATTATAATGTTGGATTTTGAAATCAACACGTAATTTTGTCATCATCTTGTTGTTCAGGTTGGTGGCATTATCAGTTATCAGCTTGCTTGGCACGCCATAACGACAAATCAACTCCCTTTTGATAATCTTCCCTATCATATTTTGTGTTACATGAGCATATGAAGTGGCTTCCACCCACTTAGTGAAGTAGTCAATCGCAACTAGGATGAAGCGATGTTCATTTGATGTTTTTGGTTCGATGGGACCAATGATGTCCATTCCCCACATCGACAATGGCCAAGGGGAAGCCAGAACATTTTAGGAAGTACGTGGAACATTGATATTGTCTGCATACATCTGAGACTTATGAAACTTCCTCAAATAACAAAAACAATTAGCCTTCATTGTCAACCGATAATAACTAGCTCTCAAGATCTTTCTTGCCATGGCTTGCCCACTTGAGTGGGTACCAAAGGAGCCTTTGTGAACTTCTCTGATATTCCTTTGCACTTCAACTATATCTATACATCTGAGTAACACCATATCATGATTTCTCTTATACAACACATCTCAATTCAAAAAGAAATTCATTAATAACCTTCTCAAGGTTCTCTTATCATTCTCTAAATCACTTGGTGAATATTCTCGACTTTTGATATATTTCTTGATGTCATAGTACCACGGTTTTCCATCTAACTCTTCCTCTACCAAATGACAATATGCTGGTTTTCCACAACATTGGATCTTTGTGTGTGGCATGTCTTCATCCTCGCTCAATGCAAACATAAAGGACAAGGTGGCTAATGCATCCACCAACTGATTATTTTCCTGAATGATATGATCAAAAGAAATTTCCTCAAATTGCTTCATCAATTCCTTAATGTAAGTCTGATAAGGAATTAGCTTGGCATCTTGAGTTTCCCATTCACCATTCAATTGGTTAATGACCAAGGTCGAGTCACCATAGACTTTAAGTTTTTTAACTTTTGATTCTACGGTTGCCTGAAGCCCCAAAGTACATACTTCATACTTTGCCACATTACTTGTATATTCAAAGCACAAGCTTGTTATGATTGGGATGTATTGTTTTTCTGGGGAAATTAAAATAGCTCCAATCTCGTGCCCTAGTACGTTGGATGCTCCATCAAACAACATGATCCATTTTCCTTCTTTTGGTGTTTCTTCCTCCTGAAGCACCACCATAATGTCTTCGTCGGGGAATTCACACTGCATTGACTATCATTCACGGGTTGATGCGCCAAATAATCTGCCAGAGAACTACCTTTAACTGCCTTTTGAGTCACATACACAATCTCATACTCTAATAAGAGAACTTTCCATCTAGCAATTCTCCCTGTAAGAGCAGGCTTTTAAAAAATATACTTGATTGGGTCCATTTTAGACACCAACCAAGTCATATGGCTTAGCATGTATTTCCTTAAGCAATGAGCTACCCACGCTAAAGCATAACAAGTTTGCTCTAACAACGAATATCTGGACTCAACCAATAAACTTCTTGTTCAAGTAGTAAATGACACACTCTTTACTTCCAAACTCATCATGTTGTCCTAAAACACAATCCATAGACCCATCCAACACTGTTAGATACATAATCAGAGGCCTTTTAGGGACCAGTGGAACCAAAATTGGGGGATTTTGCAAATATTGTTTTATTTTCTCAAAGGCTTCCTGACAATCAGTGTTCCATTCCAATGGTTGATTTTTGCATAACAGCTTGAAGATAGGTTCGAACGTAGTTGTTAACTGTGATATAAACTGAGCAATATAATTCAACCTCCCTAAGAAACCTTAAACTTCCTTTATGCTGCAAGAAGGTGGCATGTCAAGAATTGCGTGAACCTTGTGAGGATCCACTTCAATTCCTCTTTGGCTGACTACAAACTCTAACAACTTTCCTGACTTCACGCCAAAAGTGCACTTGGCAGGATTAAGTCTCAACTTAACCGCTCAAACAACTTCTGCATGTGAATTACATGATCTTCTTCATTTTTCGATTTGGCAACCATGCCATCTACATAAACTTCAATCTCTTCATGCATCATGTCATGGAATAAGATCATCATCACTCTTTGGTATGTTGCCCCAACATTCTTTAGCCAGAATGACATGACCTTGTAGCAAAAGGTGCCTCATGGTGTAATGAATGTGGTTTTCTCCCTATTTTCTTCTATCGTCTTGATTTGATTATAACCTGAATAGCCATCCATGAAAGAAAAGAATGTATATTTGGTTATGTTATCCACCAACAAGTCAATATGGGGTAATGGGAAATAATCCTTTAGATTGGCTCTATTTAGATCTCGGTAATCAACATACATTCGTACTTTTTCCATCATTCTTTGGAACATGCACTATGTTAGCAACCCATTATGGGTATTTGGCAACGACAAGAAAGCCTGCATCCAACTACTTTTTAACCTCCTCTCTAATTTTCAAAGATAGTTCAGGTTTCATCCACCTTAACTTTTGTTTAACCGGAGGACATTCTGACTTTAATGGCAACTTATGCTCCATTATCCTAGCATCAAGACCTGGCATATCTTGATATGACCAAGAAAAAAACATCTCTATATTCTTGTAAGAGCTTTATCAATTTGTGGCGCTTACTCCCTTTCATAAGTTTGTCAATTTTAACCTCTTTTTTCTCTTCTTCAATCCCCAAATTAATCACCTCAGTCATTTCTTCATGGGATCGGATCTCTTTAGCCTCTTGTTCCACCAATCTCAATAGTTCAAGGGAAGGTTCCAAATCATCCTCAATTTCCTCATCCACCTGATTCTCAAGATACTCAAAACTATGTGGTGCGATACTAGCATTATCACTTTTAAGTGCATTATTTTCAAATTTTAATTTTAATTGAAAATCACAGGAAGCTCAATAATCTCCTAATTGTTAAGGTCAACATTTGGCGAGCAAGCATGAACCTTATTAACGTGCTGATCCTCTTGTCTTTTTTCTCATGTGCAATCCTCCTCTTGTCCTTCTTTGAAGGTTTATAGCCCAAACAAAAGCAGTCTTTATTTTCAATCAAGTCAGGCAGTCGGCCTAAGCCTTGTGCATTTCTTCCTAATCCACTCTCATAGTGATACCCATTCTCAAGCTTAACTTTTGCCACCATCATGGATGGACTTGATGGTTGGAATTTTGAGATGGTTTTCCCCTCCTTCACATAAGTGGCATTGGCGATCTCAAGTCCCTGAAATGAGGTCTCGATGGTTGTAACAACCCACCTCGTCGCTACGATATCGCTACCCTAAACTGTGTAAATTCTAATTTTTAAATGAAAACTTTGTTAATTTGCTTATGAAAAACGAGAGTAAATTTTTCGCGATATACGTTCACCAAACAATGCACAAATACTTAAATGAATATATATATATATATATATATATATATATATATATATATATATATATATATATTAACTTAGTACACGTCATTCACATCATGGAAGGTAAATTAGTTCATACATATAATTAAATATGTTATATACATCCTCAATTCAAAATACTATAGAACCATGTACGGAGGAATTGACTAACAAAATACAACTCTCTCCCAAAATAATCTCAACGTCAACACGTCGGCTTGATGGCTCCAACAAAAGAATCTCACTCCATGTAATCTATTGTTGTTCATCTGCTCCCATGAACGAAGGTTCGCAATCATCACAGGTACCAACCGCACGGTACAAAAATTGAAAGGGTGAGTTTATTATAAAAGGAATCATCACGAAAATCAAATGATCATGATTATTAAGAAAACATTAACAAATGTCATAATCATACACAAATGTCCATTAGTCCAACATACATTCAACAAGTAGTCATGAACTTTCCACATTTCCAAATAATCATGCTCAGTATAATACATGCACCTGACTGACCTCAACCCTCAAATGCAATGTGGTACCATTCATCAAGAAATAGCCTAAGTGTGTCCATGTGACACTCTCACTTAGGAAAACTAGTGATGAGAATCCGAAAACTACCCAAATACAGGGACATATGACCAAGAGTAGGATCAAACAGTCAGTGGATACCCTCCAACAAATGGTAGCAGACACACTTAACAAGGCTCAAGTGGAGAAGGATGAAGACCCAGAGACAGAGGCACTACTAAGAATATTAATTGTTGCTGAAGATCCAAACTAATTGGAAGGCCCATGCCAAATATGTTTTTTTTTATTCATTTATAATTTTTTCATGGTAATTTTCACCTAAACTATTTTAAAGGCCCATGTCTATTTCTATCTTTTCATTCAGATACTCTATATGTATGGATTTCGTTTTCTATAGAGGAACTTTTGGCATTTGATAAAATTTGGTGAGAGCTTCTCTCTAGGTTCCTTGTTGAACCAATCTCAGACTTATCAAGGTAATCCTTGTGGTGTCTACCCTGACTTATCTTCCCTCTTTGGAAGTGGCGTCATCCAAACTCTGTGACATGTATCAAGCGATATGCTCCTAGTAAGGATCACATCATCTGGTATCAGAGCTTCGGCTCTTGTTACAGGTTCTATCCTATCCAATTTTTATTTTTTTCCTTTGTCATTTGTGTCTCAGTTTTGTGTTTGCATCTTGTTTCATTCTTGTTTGCATTTTTGTTTGTGCCCTTGTTGCGTTCTTGTTTGCATTCTTGTTTGTGTTCTTGTTTTCGTTCTTGCTCTTGTTCTTGTTTCTTTCAGATTCTGTGTCAAAAAAAATCTGTTTGAATTTTGTTTCAAATTCTGTTTGGGGACAATTTGGCTTACTGGAAGAATTTTGGGGGTTTAGGGTTTAGTAGGCCATTGAATTTCTTATATTTGTTTGTTTGACTATTGAACGAATTGCCCAATTGCCTATTGAATTTGGACCAGTGGAATTAATTGAGTGAAAAATAGTCTATTATCCTAGACGAATTTTGAAAAGGAAAGCAAAAAAAAAAAGGTTGTAGAAAAATAAAAAAAAGTGGGTGTTTGAATCTTTGAACACGAATTTGAGGTAGTTAGAAGCGTTTTGTTTTGGCAAAAAATCTGTTATCCAATATGTTATTTTGTTATCCTAGTTTGTTTTTCAATCTGTTAGTTTGTTATCCTAATTTGTTATCGAATCTGTTAGTTTGTTATCCTAGTTTGTTATCCAATCTGTTAGTTTGTTATCCTAATTTGTTATCCAAGTTTGTCATCCAATCTGTTAGTTTGTTATCCAATTTGTTAGTATCCAATTTGCCATTCTATAATTAAGTTTTCTTTCCTATTCTATTACCTTTGTGTGTCCAATTTGATTCATCCAGGAACTTAAGAGGGAGGGAGTGGTAAATGGCAAGAGTGAAAAAAGAAACATCATAGAAAAGCCTATATTGAGAGCATCAAACACGAGTGAACTACCGTGAAAGAGAGAAACACATGAGTAGAGTGTGGTGAGGTCCTGTAATCTGTGTAAATTATTGTAGAATTGTTTGTTCCTTAATCATGGCAGAAACTGGTGACGGTGGTGGTGTATATCATCAACTCGACGGCTCTCAGCAATTGTTACTGGACGTGATGACTACACAAATGCAACATTTGCTGAATCGTAACAATGAAGAGCTCTATGGACAAATAGAAGGACTAGAGCGCCAAATGAATCAGAATGTTGGGAGACCTTATGGTGGGAACAAAAGGGTCAATGATGGACCGAACCAAATGGAGGGGCAGAATAGAATTGTGGGAGTAAAACTCAACGTACCCCCTTTCAAAGGCAGGAGTGACCCAGACGCCTACCTTGACTGGGAGATGAAGATTAAGCATGTATTCTCCTGCAATGATTATACTGAAGAGCAGAAGGTGAAGTTAGCAACAGTTGAATTCTCCCACTATGCCCTTGTTTGGTGGAATAAAAATCAAAGAGAGATGATGAGAGAGGAGGGGTGGGAGATAGATACATGGACTGAGATGAGAAGGGTTATGCGAAAAAGGTATGTTCGAACTAGCTACAATAGAGCCATGCAACAGAAACTCCAGAGGCTTTCCCAGGGAAATTTGACTATGGAGGAG
Organism: Glycine max; assembly: GCF_000004515.6. NCBI lineage: Eukaryota > Viridiplantae > Streptophyta > Magnoliopsida > Fabales > Fabaceae > Glycine > Glycine max. The sequence continues at coordinate 21,200,124 of NC_038246.2, read as the reverse complement.
TACTATAAGGAGATGGAGATGACACTAGTGAGGGCCAACATTGAAGAGGACACTGCAGACACAATGGCTCATTTTTTGAGTGGCCTAAATCTTGACATTAGAGATGTTGTTGAATTACAGGAGTACGTGGCATTAGATGACTTACTGCATAAGACAGTTCGGGTTGAACAACAGCTGAAGAGGAAAATTGCAGCAACAAGGAACTCATCTAACAATTTCAACTAGAACTGGACCAACATATCCAAGAAGGAGGGAGGTAACTCGTGCAATCCCCATGGAAAGTCAGCAATTTCCAATGTTGAAACCAAGCATAATTCTACCTCATCATCCAACACTGATACCCGAAACATAAAATGCTTAGGCAGATGACATATTGCTTCGGAGTGTCCAACCAAGAGGACCATGATCATGAAGGCAGATGGAGCAATCACCAGTGAATCTGAAATCAGTGAAGAAGAAGAAGTGGAAGAAGAGCTTGAGGAGGAAGCTATGCAGGGTGATATGCTAATGGTGAGAAGGCTCTTGGGAAGTCAAATGCAGCCACAAGACAACACCCAAAGAGAAAATATTTTCCATACTAGATGTACGATTAATGGTAAGCTTTGCTCTTTAATTGTTGATGGAGGAAGTTGTACCAATGTTGCAAGTTCCAGGTTAGTGTCCAAACTGAATTTGGATACTAAATCCCATCCTAGGCCATACAAACTTCAATGGCTTAGTGAAGATGAAGAGGTAACAGTAACTCAGCAGGTTGAGGTGTGTCTCACCATTGGAAGATACAATGATAGGGTGCTGTGTGATGTGGTTCCAATGGAGGCGATTCATATACTGTTGGGAAGACCATGTCAGTATGACACCAAAGCAGTGCATGATGGCTTCACCAACAAGATTTCTTTCTAGCACAATGATCGGAAGATTATTCTTAAACCTCTATCCCCTAGAGAAGTGTGTGATAATCAAATTAGAATGAGAGAAAAGAGAGAACAAGAAGAAAAGAGTGAGGCACCAAAGAGGAATATGAAAAGAAGAGTGATACATGTGAGAGAAAGAGTGATACACACGAGAGAAAGAGTGATACGCATGAGAGAAAATTTAATTGTTTAGCAAAGGCAAGTGAAGTGAGGAAAGTGTTACTTGCTCGTGAGCCACTATATCTATTATATTCCAAAGACAGTAAAATTTCTACTGAAAATTCTAATGAGTTAACTATTTATGTTTCTCCTAGTGTTGAACCCTTATTGCAGGAATTTAAAGATGTCTTTCCCAAGGAGATTCCTCATGGACTACCACCTTCAAGAGGCATAGAACATCAAGTTGACCTCCTTCCAGGAGCTTCATTGCCTAACAGGCCAACTTACAAAAGCAATCCCCAAGAGACTCAATATAAGGATGCACAAGCTAAAGTTGAGTATGTGAAAAGATTGCATGACCAAGTGAAGGCACAAATTGCAAAGAAGAATGAAAGCTATGCCAAGCAAGCCAACAAGAACAAGAAGAAAGTGGTACATGAGCCAGGTGATGGTTCTGAACATTTGAGGGTAAATGCTTTCCAAGAAGGAGGGAATGATGAGAATCCAAAAACTGCCCAAATACCGGGACCTATGACCAAAAGTAGGACAAAATAGTCAGTGGATATCCTCCAACAAATGGTAGCAGACACACTTAACAAGGCCCAAGTGGAGAAGGATGAAGGCCTAGAGGCAGAGGCACTACTAAGAATATTAATTGTTGTTGAAGGCCCAGATTAATTGGAAGGCCCATGCTAAATATATTTTTTTTTTAATTTTTTCGTTGTAATTTTGGCCCAAACTGTTTTAAAGGCCCTTGTTTATTTTGTTTTCATTCAGATACTCTATATGTATGGATTTCGTTTTCAATAGAGGAACTTTTGGCATTTGATAAAATTTGGTGAGAACTTCTCTCCGGGTTCCTTGTTGAACCAAACTCAGACTTATCAAGGTAATCCTTATGGCGTCTACCCTGACTTATCTTCCCTCTTTGAAATTTCGATCACGCCAATGTAATTGGGTTCAACGAAGGTCACAAAAATAACATCAATTTTATAAAAATGTAACTTTTAAAATGTCTCATTTTTAACATCAACAAGGGACACTAAGAAAAGCTTAGACACTAAGAAAAACTCAAACTAAGAGACAGACATAGAAGTCAACATTACCTTAGCGAAACTATGAAAGAAAGAATTGAGAGTTCTCCACCAAATCCTTAAAGTGGATTCTGAGGATTTCGCTCTGAATAAAGCTTTCCTCTCTGTGTGGTGGTCCGGTGGCAAGCAACGGCTGCTCGTGGTGGCCACTAGTTGTCGTGGGTGGTGGAGGAGAAGGAGTTACGGTTTTTGGGCTGACGTTGAAGGGAGAGAGAGCTCAAAATGCATAATTTTACACTATTTGATGTATTTATAATCTATAGATCTTGCTAAGCAAAAATCCACTTTTGACGTTGAGCACGACAATTCACGTTATGTCCAATTCGTCTCAGGTTTGAATTTGCACTGAGTGCAACATTTTGCATTGAGCGCAACTCCTCTTGGGTTGGAATTTGCGTTGACTGTGAAATTTCATGCTGAGCAGAATTCCTCTTAGGTTGGGATTTACGTTGAGCACAACATTTCACGTTGAGTGTAATTTCTCTCAGGTTGGAATTGTGCTTAGCGCGCTTGTCTCGCTAAGCGAGATGTCTAGAAGGGTTATTTTCCAAATCCCAACGGTCAAAGCATGAAGACCTAGGTTTTGAACCTACTGTACAAATTTGAGAAAGATCTAACGATTAATAAGTCCAGGATCACAGTTTTACTAGAATAGGTTTGGGTAAAACTTGAAATCTCACAATTTCAACCTAGGTCAGTAAAACTCCACATAACTCAACATCCACATGAAGCAATCACACATAGTTAATTCACACAACACCTCAACTCATCCAAATCAATCAAATAGTCAAATAACATAAGAAATGCATTAAACATCATTTTTCAATTAGAGAAATTTCAGGGCATTACAAAGGCCTCCTCAACAGCTTCTATATAAGGAATGGATCAGGGTTTGCTAACCAGCAGATCCTTTTCAGCAAAAATAATTACCAATTTTTCATCAACAACAAATTTGACCTTTTGGTGAAGGGTAGAAGGCACAACCCTTGCATAATGAATCCATGGTCTTCCAAGAAGGCAGCTATAAGTTGGTACAATGTCCATTACTTGAAATACTACCTCAAAGGTAATAGGATCGATTTGGATAGGTAGGCGTATTTCACCAATTACTTATCTATGTGACCCATCAAAAGCCCTAACCACCATAGCACTTAGCCTTATGTAGGATTCATCATATGGTAACTTGGCAAGTGTCGTCCTCGACACCACATTCAAAGAAGAACCATTATCAACTAGCACTTTTCCCAGATATGATCTCTACATTTCACTGATATGTGCAAGGCCTTATTATGCCCTGCTCCTTCCACATGCATCTCATCATTAGTAAATGTTAGGTGATTACTAGTAGTGATGTTTCCAACAATCCCTTCGAATTTCTCTTTAGATATATAATGAATAACATGAGCCTTATTCAATACCTTGAACAACATCTTCCTGTGAAGTTCTGAATTTAGTATAAGTGACAACAATGATATCTTGGCAGGAGTGCGATTCTGTTGGTCTATCACTGCATATTCACTTTGTCTAATGAACTTTAGGAATTCATTAGCTTCTTCATCAGAAACCTCTTTTCTTATTTCCTCTTGCTTCTTTGGGATCAACCTTTTCTTTTCCTTTCTCCTTATTATCCTTCTTTTGTTCGACCATTAATTTATCTAGAGTGTATATTCGACCATTTTGAGTCATGCTACAAACTCCTGCAATATTTGTAACATTAGGAGTTTATTTTCCATCATATCCATCCACATAAACTTCTGCACCATACTTCCAAACCACTTCAGGATTAACCCTTTCTTTTCCTTTCTCCTCATCCCTTTTTTGTTCGACCATTAATTTTCCTGGAGTGTATATTCGACCACTTTGAGTCATGCTACCGACTCCTACAAAATTTGTAACATTAGGAGTTTATTTTCCATCATATTCATCCACATAGACTTTTGCACCATACTTCCATGGCACTTCCTTTTTGTCTTTATATAGGAAAGCCTTCGATACTTGTATGGTGATAGACCGGGTGCGCTAAGAGTCGGGGAGTTGACACCCTTAGTATAATGGATAACTAAGGGCTTAGAAACACTGGTGATGTGTCAATCATCGATACATTGCTTTCACAATATCCTACTTGCACCAATTTCTTATACATCAAGTCTTGCAGGATTTGCTTAAAATCAACAGATTCTCCAATTGCATGACCTGCAATAGGGTGTAATCCACACCCAACATCTCCATTTGAACTTCCCTAGATCATACCAACTTTGTGCATTTCTTCAAAAATAGTTTTCATTGGGGTTTTCACATCCTTTACCCTCAACTTCATGGTTTGTTCCACAAATTCAATAGCATTGACAAACCATCCTCCATGGCCTAGTAAAGGATTATTCCCAACATTAGGTTGAAATTCAACCATCCTGCCTTAATCAACCTCTACAACTTAATCTTCAAAGCTCTATAACTTTCCGTGGAATGACCAATAGCCCCTACATGATAATCACACTTTGCATTAGCATCGTATCCCCTAGGATATGGTGACCCCACGGGATTCATTGAGATAGGTAATACCATTCCATTTTGAATTAAGTGAGGCAATAACTCAGTGTAAGACATGGGAATGGGATCGAACTCAACTTGTTTCTAGTTTTGGGTGTTTTGTGGCTTAGTTTGACTAGAATTTTGGTTCCATGACAAGTTAGGTTGACATGATTTTGTGGCATGCATAGTGGGCGAAGTTGGGTGGAAAGGTTGAGGATAAAGGGTTTGGGAAATGGTTGTGATGTGGGCATAAGCCATAACAGAGGTATGAAATGTTTGAGGGGGTTTGTAGCTAGACATCCCAGGGGATTAGAAAGTTACCATGTGTGCATCTCCTTTTTTTTTTTTTTTACCAATTTGAGGGTTTCTTGGTGCCAACTGTTCTAGAAGAATCAAGGGTGATATTTCCACTCTTCAAGTCATTCTCCATTCTTTCTCCGATAACCACTATATTTGAGAAGTTAGAAGAAATACTTCCAATCATCTTGTCATAAAATTATGCTCACAAAGTATCAATAAAAAGCATCATTGTTTCCTTCTCAGACAAGAAAGGTTTTACTTGAGCTGCCACTTCCCGTCATCTTTGTGCATATTCTTTGAAGGTCTCACCGTCCTTCTTTGACATCATCTACAAGTCGAACCTTTCTGGAGTCATATCAATGCTATATTTGTATTGCTTAAGGAAAGAATCTGCTAGATCTTTCTAAGAATGAATATATGCTCGCTCCAAATGCATGTATCAATTGAGAGTTACCCTAGTTAAGCTATCTTGGAAGCAATGAATGAGTAACTTTTCATTACGAGTATGTGCTACCATCTTTCTATAGTACATTGTCAGATGTCCTTTTGGGCAACTTATTCCACTACACATAGGAAATTTCGACACCTTAAATTTTGGAGCGATGATTACATCGGGTACTAAACACAAATCAACAACCTCCCTAATGTCATAGTTGCTACCTTCTATGACCTTAAGCCTTTCCTCCAACATTTGCAACTTTTCTCTAGATTGGACCTGCTCACTTGAAAGTGTTGGTTGAGATCCTCCTACGACTTGAAGATTCAAAGAAGTTTCTTGACCAACAAAGTTTGTATTTTGGATATGAGAAGTGCTTGCAATAGGGTTCTTAATCAAACTCTATGGTTATGCATTTTGGGATTGAGTCAAAGTTGGATCATTCTCCAAAAAATCCCCTATTGTTCGAGGTGTGTAGCCTGGTGGAAGGCCATATGGTGGCCATTGGACATCTGGAGAATCAACATGTTGCACAAGTTTATTAAGATGCGTGTCAAAGGCCCAGAAGGGATTCCCTTTGAGCTTTTCTTTTCTAAGTCATGTAGCGCCTCTAGATTTGTGCCATTTTTTCTTTCATCTAGTTGACACCATTTCTCAACTCCTCATGGTGCTCTTGCTCTTCCATCTCATCCATAATCTTTGCTTAGGACCGCATTCTATAGGGGTGTCGAGGATACACTTTCTTTCTTGATTTTATCGTTTCTGTGCAGAAAATACTTTAAGCAAAAGAAACAAGATACAAGAAGACAGGAAAAACCTAGTGTTCAATTTTGAAGGAGATTCCCACATTTTGGCACTAGAGGTATATTCCCTCTTAGGTTGCCAAGTGGCTGACACTCATTCCAAGGGAGTATTTCCTCCTTAATAGATGAGGTCTAATATGCTAGCAATATGAGGTGTGCCAACATTTCCAATCAAGGACTAAAAATCTCAAGTTAAAAATGTGGTTGACAATTACCCAAGGGGAAATTCTCTCCTCAATGAATAATGTCTAGAACGAAAGCACAAAATCCAAGCTCATTTTATTAACCCAAATATTGAAATACAATCTCTTTTTGAAATGGAGTGCATGAAATTGCATCCCATTCTACATGAATCTTCTATTTAGATTTTGGCAATACTTCAATAACTGAAAAACCCTCAAAGGAAGCTTTATTCTTGGATTTGAGTTGATCTCCTCATCGACCACTTAGAATTGTGCTGCTAAGTTTGTGACATGATGATGAACACAATGAGTCATATCTTCACAAGTTTTCATCCACTTCTTCTTCTTTTCATGGTGATGCTCGACAACCAAATGTAATCCTAGGATGTTAGAGCTCAACTTGTCTCGCTCACATGTCAACTCAACAATTGTTTTTGAAAGGCATTTCTCTTTTAGATTTGATTGCGTGAGGGAGTTAAGATATTCTTCAACTAATCCCTAACCTTTCTCCATATCAAGGCCTTTCTCAACTAACTCTTTGCTTAGGCGCTCCAATCTTTTCTCTTGAATACAATTTTTATCTTCGGGTCTTCTTTTTCTTTTTTAATTTTGGCCATCTCTCTTTCCATTGCTTTAACTTTATCTTGCAATTCCATCATCATAGACGGAGCATTCTTCCTTGCTTTCTTGGCACAGGTCGAGCTTTCATGGGCATCAGCACACTCATCTTTTAAGTTCCCTATCTCTCTATCTTTTTTTGACACTACCAATTAAGAATTTCTATTTTTGTCTTCGCACTTTCTTCTTTTTCCTCTATCAACCTTATCTGAGCCCTTAGAATTTCCAATTGAGAATAAAAAGAAGCCAAAGTTTGACCAGATTCTTGAGGTAGGCTCTCTTCATGTGAGATTTCTTTGCAAATAGGGACTACTCTGACTTTCCTCTATTCCTTATACTCTTATGAGGCAGTCACATGAGGTTTTCTAAGCTCTTTCCCCCTGTTCTTTCTAACATTTTGCTAAGCCATTTTGACTTCTTCCTGTTGCTTATGACTATCACCTGAAGCATATTGAAAAATCAAACCTCTCAACTCTTCAACATTTGGCACACCTTGAGTCCATTTGAGTTGCCTAAAAGCAACTGTCGGGGTGTAGGCTACGCATCCTCTTGGCCTCATTAATGACACATTAGGAAAATTGCCACAACTAAAGACCATATCTTGGGAATGATACCAAGGGCATGCCCATTGAAAATGTTCCACCTCCAATTTTGAGAAATATCTCTTCCACTCCATAGCTTATTGTTTCTTCAAAGGGGTGTGATGAAAACTTCACAAAGGATTCGACAAGTAACCTATATGATTGGATGCATATAAATGAGTTACCAACCAACCAAACAACAAGCGATTACAACATCATAGCATCTTTCTCTTCCTCTGCTGACAAATCTCCATGGAAAGAAAAGTATCTACCAAGATAGCCAGAACCGGATTTTCTCCTCGGGTTTCATAAGCAAAGAATACATCCATGGCTACACGATCGATCATGCATATAGTGAATGGGAATAGAATCAATCCATAAAGAAGTGATGCTAGAGTCGTATTAAGAAATTCCTAACTCTTCTTCTCGGCTAAAGTCTACAAACAATTTTCTAGGAAAGTTTTATTCCACTCTCTGATTGCTCCTCTACTTTCAAAATCAGTTTGACCCATTGGTAGGCCAATTGATGCAAATGGGCTTTTCAAGATTAAAATTCAAGACAATACTTCAAGATTACAAGTCACAACATCAAGATGATCACTAGAATATTAGGAAGGGAATTCCTAATTGAATTAGCAAAGGTTTGGCCAAGTGATTTAAATTAAAAAGTGTTTCTCAAAGGTTTTACTCTCTGGTAATCGATTACCAGAGGATGTAATCGATTACCAGTGGCCAAATACGTTTTATAACAGCTACAAAAATTTGAATTCGAAATTTTAGACTGTGTAATCGATTACACAATTTTGGTAATCGATTACCAGCAGTTTGTAAACGTTTTAATTCAAATTTTAAAAGCTGTAATCGATTACACAATTACTGTAATCGATTACCAGACAGGATTTTCAGAAAAATAATTTCAAGAGTCACAACTTTTCAAAGGCTTTATTCATGACCACCAATGGTCTATATATATGTGACTTAAACACGAAATTGCTTAGAGATTTTCAGAACAACAAAGTGTTTATCCTCTCAAAGAGCAAATTCATTTTATCCTCTTAAGAATTCCTTGGCCAATTCAATTGCAATTCATTAAGGAATTATTTGAGTGCTCAATTTGTAAAATCCATCTCTTTCTAGAGAGATTTGTTCTTCTTCTTCTTCTCATTCTCTAAGGGATTAAGAGACTGTGAGTCTCTTGTTGTAAAGGATCTCTAAACACAAAGGAAGGATTGTCCTTGTGTGTTTAGAACTTGTAAAAGGAATTTACAAGATAGTGGAACTCTCAAGCGGGTTGCTTGGGGACTGGACGTAGGCACAAGGGTGTGGCCGAACCAGTATAAAACTGAGTTTGCATTTTCTCTTCCCTTAATCTCCTTTATTTATTATTGCTTTATATTCATATTCAAATTGTTTCATTTGAATTAATATTTAAGAAGATTGTCATTAAGGGAATTCATAACTTGAGTAAAAAGTGAAATAGATTTTTAATTAGGGGAAATAGTTTGGAATATCTTAATTCAACCCCCCCCCCTTCTTAAGATATCTGAGGCCACTTGTCTAACAGGTACAAGGTCCAAAGTAGGTAGCTCAAAACATCTTAGGTCTGAATTCCAAAATTAAGATAAAGCGCTTAATATCAAAACTTCAATGGGGATCGACAATAAATCCATAATCTGATCATATTTTTTTCTCAATACTCATTCATGCTTCCTTGGTCATCTTTCTACGAATCTAATTTATTCTATGTCATTTTTTAGCACTTTAATTCTTATGTTCTTTCCAGGTCTCGATGTATTGCTAGCAGGATTTTGAATATCCTCGATGTTAAACACCATTAAGCACGTGTATTCTAAAACTAAAAGTGATATGAGAGATATACAAACATGGATGTAACCTACATGTACATCGTCCTAATATGCATGCATGATTTTCACTTGAATGAAATGATGACCTCTATTTATATATAAATATGCGTGCATAGAAATTATGAGGTACAACATGATGCGGGATGATAATTTTTTTTATGTATTTATGAAATAAAGAAACTAGATGCCTAACTAATTATGAATGTATGAGGTGAATGGGAATGAAAGAATGAAGGAAAGTATGTTCCCTTGGGACCTATCAAGGTAAAAACCTAGGGTAAGGTATTCATTAAGGTCATGGCTTTGAATTTTGGTGATCACTAAGTTCAACTTTCAGTGAACAATTTCCAAGGTGGATCTATATTATTAAATATTTAGATGGTCCCCAAATTGCCTTTATCAAATAGACAAAGACCCAACCCATGATTCAACCACAAGAAGGAATGATATCCTTTCAATATGATTGTCTCATGATAATGGTAACAATCTCGGTGGTAATCCAACAACTGTCAAGGGGATATCAAGCCCCTCAATAACAGTCATTGAGCCACCTTCTACTTCCTAGGCTTGCAGAGGCTCGGGTGTAGAGCCCGAAAAGTGTGTGAAGTAAGTGGACTCTGAAGTGTGTAAGGGAACATACAAACCTTTGATCCTAACAACTACCCAAATTTGCACAAAAAAGAAACAAACAAATATATCCATAGTAATAGTCTTTTGTCCTAAAGTTGAGACAAAGCTAATAAAAAAATAGAATATCTAAAAATAGAACACATTACACAAGAAAATAAAATAGGGGTAAAAAAATATATTTTAAAAAATTATAATTTTGCGCAATCAATTATATAAGGCTTGACTCTCTTAAAGTCCCCAATAGAGTCACCATTTGTCGCAATCAGAGTCACTATGGGGCGACGTAAAAAAATATAAAAATGAAGTCATCACCAATATTTTATTTTGAGAGGAAAACATTGGAACACCCTTTTGAAAATGATCTTTGAAATCAAAGATAAGTTCGAGAGTCGATTACGTGTAGGGAAGGTGTTAGATCCTACAACGCCCATTAAAGAAAATGGTACCTTTAATTATTTGCGCAAAATCATGTAACTTTAAATGTTTACCTTATCCCAAAAAATTATTTTTTGATTTTTATTATTTTTATAGAAAGAACACTTTTATTTGTTTTTATTTATTCAAAGAGGACGACAACTTTATGCGCAAAAAGCTTTAGATAGCAAATGATTATTCTATACTTTTTATGATTTAAGCAACATCAAAAAGTAGAATTGTTACTTAATTAATGTCATAAACCAATGCATGAGTTAATTAAAAAACAATGATAAAAAAGTAAAAATCCTTTGTTAGAGAGAAAGAGAAAAAGATTAAAAAATAAAATCTTTATCTTACTATTGTTAACAAAGAAAATAAAAGTAGGAAGGGAAATATGCTCATCATCTGTGTACAATCCAGTACCATTCTTTCTGTTATAAAATATAACTAAAACTAAACCTTGCCCATCATGTACATGTTTTGCTTGCAAAAGAAAACAATACTTGACACACATGGGTACGCACGGGTACATGTCGATTCTTATTATTGGTTTTTTCTTTTTACCAATTAAAAGTCAATGCCAATATCCATTTTATTATGATTTCATATTCTAATCCTATACTAAGAGATATACATATCCAGGCTACACATGCACATACGAACATCCATTATCGATTCACATGAAGTGAACAAGTTTGAATACAAGTACCTCATATGACTTTCCCACTCTCATGTAGCATTGTTCTCAATAGCTCCTCCCAAAATGACTTTGACCAAATCAATTTCCTTTCCTCTTATCTACTTAACCCTTTGGTCCTCAATCCCAACGGTAAATTCTGAAAGGTTATGTTTGCCTTTACTTGAATATTATCCTACTCAATCACATGTGAATGACCATGAACATATATTTATGAGTTGAGAAACACAAAAGACACTATGTAATTGACCTTTCCAAATAAAACATTGTATAGATTTGTCAACAAAGTAGCAAGCATAATGATGAGGACATGACCAAGAGCAAGGGCAAGGATCCACTTGAAGGACTTGGAGGACCTATGACAAGGGCTAGAGCAAGGAAAGCCAAGGAAGCTCTTCAACAAGTGCTGTCCATACTATTTGAATACAAGCCCAAGTTTCAAGGAGAAAAGTCCAAGGTTGTGAGTTGTATCATGACCCAAATGGAGGAGGACTAAATGACACCGCTTTGTCTCAATTTTAGAGTGTTTAGTTTGTCTAAATAATGGCCCAATCCTTGTAAAGTTGACTGACCAAAAATAAGTTTTGGGTTAATCAACTAAAAGGGATTTAGTTAGGTTTAGTTCAAGTTGTAATAAGGGCCCAATTGGCAACCTAGGCATCAGCCTTTTGGGAGACCAAATGGTGGCTGACTTGTTGGCTGTTGGGGGTGACTTTTGGTTGCGACAATTTCAGTTACACTCAGCCATTAAGTTTTTTTAATTCCCTAGATTAATGGCATTAAGTTATTTTAATTCTAGGTTAGTGGGTCATTACTAAAATCTGCTGTAAAGCTTCTATATAAGCTGAACCATTTTATCAATAAATACAAGTTGAGTTTTATTCAGAAAATTAGAGTTTATCTCTTTTATCTTAGTGAGAGTGATTCTCCTAAATTCTTGAGTGATTCAAGAACACTCTGGCTGTATCAAAGGACTTTCACAACCTTTGTGTGTTGCTCTCGCCGGAAAGAGTGATTCTTTCCTTCCTTTCATCTTCAACCTTGTTTTTTCAAATCATAATTCCAGAAAATCCACTTCTGCCCAGAATTATTTCGTGGCCATAAATCCCGTTTTACGCACTCAAATTAAGTGATTCTTGAGCCTAAATTGAATTTCAAGACGAGACCTTTCACCTCGTTTTGGAATCACCTCATTTGGAGCCCTGTAGCTTGAGGTTTTGCCATTTCTATATTTCTGTCCAGCCACCACTTAATCTACGTTTTCTCTTCTCATTATTCCATTTTATGTCAAGAACCAGCTTATTAAGACCCACGAAATTAACCACCTTATTCGTCATCCTTTCCTTAATCAATTTCCGCATTTTCCATCAAGGTTTAATCCTCGACAATCCTAAGTCAGCCCTTGTGCCATGAGGGTTCATATCATTTGGTAATCAGAGCTCCGGTTCTAGGATCAACACTTCCTTTGCTGGAAATATTGGGTAACATCCTTCTTTATTCTCTTTTCCATTTATATTACCTTCTTATTCATATATATATATATATTTTTTTTGGTTGAACCATTGCAAAAGTTAAGCCTTTTGATCTCTTTGTTATATATAAAAAAAAAAGAAACAGAATTTCGTATAAGCAAAATAAAAAAAAAAAATTGGGCTGAATGGTTCATGCTTGAAGAACTTTAAAAAAAATAATCTCTTTAAGGTAATATATTGGTTGCATGAAGGATTGTTACTTGAATTCCTAAATTCTGAATTTTATTTCCTTCATTTGTGCCTAAAAACATTGTTAGCCTTTTTCTTGGTTAACCTTTTCCTTGTCTCTCTAGCCTTACCTTACACATATTGGTGAATTGTTCTTTGTTGTGGCCATAATCTCTTGAATTGCCTAAGAACTCAAGGGGAATTAGAGTGGTAAAAGGCAAGAGTGTTTCATTAGAGAAAAGCCATAATTGTGTGATACACTTGAGTGGGTGAGGTATTCAAACAGCAACAATAATTGTCTTGTTACGTTTGATTTGTTTGTTTGAGATGTCAGGTACTAATCCTAATGATGGAGTGGGGCTTTCACAATTCCAAATGCAAGCTTTGATGCAACATTTGGAGAGGTTAATGAAACAACGAGATGATGCGCTCCATGAGAGGTTGGATCAAATGGAGAATAGAGATCATAATGAAGAAGAAAGGAGGAGAAGAGGGAATGATAGTGTTCCTAGACAAAACCGAATTGATGGTATTAAACTCAACATTCCTCCATTTAAAGGAAAGAATGATCCGGAGGCCTACTTGGAGTGGGAGATGAAAATAGAGCATGTTTTCTCATGCAACAACTATGAGGAGGACCAAAAGGTGAAGCTTGCCGCCACGGAGTTTTCCGACTATGCTCTTGTGTGGTGGAACAAGCTACAAAAGGAAAGAGCAAGAAATGAAGAGCCAATGGTTGATACATGGACGAAGATGAAAAAGATCATGAGGAAGTGGTATGTGCCGGCTAGTTACTCAAGGGACTTGAAATTCAAGCTCCAAAAACTAACCCAAGGCAACAAGGGGGTTGAGGAGTATTTCAAGGAAATGGATGTGCTCATGATTCAAGCAAAGATTGATGAAGATGTGGAGGTAACTATGGCTCGATTTCTTAATGGTTTGACTAATGATATCCGTGATATTGTTGAGCTGTAGGAGTTTGTTGAAATGGATGATTTGCTTCACAAAGCAATCCAAGTAGAGCAACAATTAAAAAGGGAGTGGCTAAGAGGAGTTTTACCAACTTTGGTTCTTCTAGTTGGAAAGACAAAGGTAAGAAAGATGGGGCTGCTACTTCTAGTAGTTCCACACCTATCCCATCAAAAAACTCGCTCCAAGTCCCAAGAGGAACCCTCTAAAAGGAGTAGAGATGTGAAGTGTTTCAAGTGCCAAGGCCTAGGACACTATGCTTATGAGTGCCCTAACAAAAGGTCCATGGTTCTTAGAGATGAAGAATATATAAGTGAATCTGATGTTGAAGAGGAAGAGGAGAGTGAGTATGTAGAGGAAGAGGAGACTCCGGAGGGAGATTTGTTGATGATTAGGCGGTTAGTTGGTGGTCAATTGAAGCATGAGGAGGAGAGCCAAAGAGAAAACATCTTTCACACTAGATGTTTAATCAATGGCAAGGTGTGCATGGTGATCATGATGGAGGTAGTTGCACCAATGTGGCTAGTGCTAGATTAGTGTCAAAGCTAAATTTAGCTACTAAACCACATCCTAGGCCATACAAACTTCAATGGCTTAGTAAGGATGGGGAGGTGCAAGTGAGGCAGCAAGTTGAAGTGGACGTTTCCATTGGGAAATATAATGATAAGGTACTTTGTGATGTTGTTCCTATGGAGGCTAGTCACTTACTTTTGGGGAGACCATGGCAATTTGATAAAAGAGCCAATCATGACGGTTACACCAACAAGATCTCTTTCATGCACCAAGACAAAAAGATTGTGCTCAAGCCATTGAGTCCACAAGAAGTGTGTGAGGATCAAAAGAAAATGAGAGAAAAACTTCTTCAAGAGAAAAGAGAAAAAGAAAAAGTGAGCAAAACACTTGAGAGTGAGAAAAAGAGGGAAACACTTGAGAGGAAAAAGGGTGAACAAAAGAAGAGTGAAACACTTGAAGTGAGGGAGAGCTATTTAGCCACAAAAAGTGAGGTCAAGAGGTTGTTTCGTGCTAAACAGTCACTATATATCTTGTTTTGCAAAAATTAGATTTTGACCACTAACACTTTTGATGATTTTGAAGTGCCTTCTAGTGTTAAAACTCTTTTGCAGGATTTTCAAGACATGTTTCCACCAAATGTGCCAAGTGGACTACCACCTTTGAGGGGAATTGAGCATCAAATTGATCTCATTCCGGGAGCTTCTTTGCCCAATAGGCCAGCCTATAGAAGTAATCCACAAGAAACCAAAGAGATTCAAAGACAAGTGGATGATCTCATTAGCAAAGGTTGGGTAAGAGATAGTATGAGTCCTTGTGATGTCCCAGTGATTTTGGTCCCTAAAAAGGATGGGACATGGCGCATGTGTTCCGATTGTAGAGCCCTTAATAACATCACCATTAAATATAGGCATCCTATACCTAGGCTTGATGATATTCTTATCTATAGCACTTCACTTGATTTGCATATTGATCATTTAAAATCTGTCTTGACTGTGCTTAGAGAAGAACAATTGTATGCCAATCTTGAAAAATGCATCTTTTGTACTAACCATGTTGTGTTTCTTGGTTTTGTTGTGAGTTCTAAAGGAGTGCAAGTTGATGAGGAGAAGGTTAGGGCTATTCAAGAATGGCCTACACCTAAGTCCGTGACCGAGGTGAGGAGTTTTCATGGCTTAGCAAGTTTTTATAGACAATTTGTGAAGGATTTTAGCACATTGGCAGCACCTCTCAATGAAGTGCTCAAGAAAAATGTTGGTTTCAAATGGGGAGAGAAACAAGAAGAAGCTTTCAGTATTCTTAAGCAAAAGCTAACTAATGCCCCCATACTTGCGTTGCCAAACTTTCAAAAATCTTTTGAAATTGAGTGTGATGCTTCAAATGTTGGGATTGGGGCTGTGTTGATGCAAGAAGGCCATCCAATTGCTTATTTTAGTGAAAAGTTAAGTGATCCTACCCTTAACTATTCAACTTATGATAAGGAGTTGTATGCCTTAGTACGAGCTTTGAAAACATGGCAACACTACCTTTATCCCAAGGAATTTGTCATTCATAGTGACCATGAGTCCCTCAAATATATCAAGGGGCAAGGCAAGCTTAACAAAAGGCATGCGAAGTGGGTGGAATTCCTAGAGCAATTCCCTTATGTTATCAAACATAAAAAGGGAAAAGGTAATATTGTAGCCGATGCTCTTTCTCAGCGTCATGCATTACTTTCTATGCTTGAAACAAAATTGATTGGTCTTGAATGTTTGAAAAGAATGTATGAAAATGATGAAACTTTTGGAGAAATTTTTAAAAATTGTGAAAATTTTTCAGAAAATGGTTTCTTTAGACATGAAGGCTTTCTTTTTCAAAGAAAACAAATTGTGTGTACCTAAATGTTCTACTAGAAATTTGCTTGTTTGTGAAGCACATGAAGGAGGTTTAATGGGGCATTTTGGGGTCCAAAAGACTCTAGAGACATTAGAAGAACATTTTTATTGCCTCATATGAAAAAGATGTGCAGAAATTTTGTGAACATTGCATTGTATGTAAAAAGGCAAAGTCTAAGGTAAAGCCTCATGGATTGTATACTCCATTGCCAATTCCAGAGTATCCTTGGATTGATTTATCCATGGATTTTGTTTTGGGGCTGCCAAAAACAAGCAATAGTAAGATTCCATTTTTGTGGTTGTTGATAGGTTTTCTAAAATGGCCCATTTTATTCCATGTAAAAAAGTTGATGATGCTTTCCATGTGGCTGATTTGTTTTCAAGAGATTGTGAGACTCCATGGTTTGCCAAGGAGCATTGTTAGTGATAGGGACTCTAAGTTCCTAAGCATTTTTGGAGGACTTTGTGGAGCAAGTGGGCACTAAATTGTTATTTTCAACCACTTGTCACCCACAAACCGATGGGCAAACGGAAGTTGTTAATAGGACTTTGGAACTTTGCTTAGGACATTTTGAGGAAGAACTTAAAAACTTGGGAAGCTTGTTTACCCCATGTTGAATTTGCTTACAATAGAGCTGTTCATAGCACCACTAATTGTTCTCCTTTTGAAGTTGTTTATGGTTTTAACCCACTAACTCCTCTTGATCTTTTGCCTATGCCTAATGTTTCTGTTTTTAAGCATAAAGAAGGTCAAGCAAAGGCGGACATGTGAAGAAGCTTCATGAGAGAGTCAAAGATCAAATTGAGAGGAAAAATAAAAGCTATGCTAAACAAGCCAACAAAGGGAGAAAGAAGGTTGTCTTCGAACCCGGAGATTGGGTTTGGGTGCACATGAGAAAAGAAAGGTTTCCGGAACAAAGGAAATCAAAGCTTCAACCAAGGGGAGATGGACCATTTCAAGTGCTTGAAAGAATCAATGACAATGCTTACAAAGTTGAGTTGCCCGGTGAGTATAATGTTAGTTCCACCTTCAATGTCTCTGATTTATCTCTTTTTGATGCAGATGGAGAATCCGATTTGAGGACAAATCCTTTCAAGAGGGAGAGAATGATGAGGACATGACCAAGAGCAAGGGCAAGGATCCACTTGAAGGACTTGGAGGACCTATGACAAGGGCTAGAGCAAGGAAAGCCAAGGAAGCTGTTCAACAAGTGCTGTCCATACTATTTGAATACAAGCCCAAGTTTCAAGGAGAAAAGTCCAAGGTTGTGAGTTGTATCATGGCCCAAATGGAGGAGGACTAAATGACACCACTTTGTCTCAATTTTAGAGTGTTTAGTTTGTCTAAATAATGGCCCAATCCTTGTAAAGTTGGTTGACCAAAAATAGTTTTGGGTTAATCAACTAAAAGGGCTTTAGTTAGGTTTGTTCAAGTTGTAATAAGGGCCCAATTGGCAACCTAGGCATCAGCCTTTTGGGAGACCAAATGGTGGCTGACTTGTTGGCTGTTGGGGGTGACTTTTGGTTGCCACAATTTCAGTTACACTCAGCCATTAAGTTTTTTTTAATTCCCTAGGTTAATGGCATTAAGTTATTTTAATTCTAGGTTATTACTAAAATCTTCTGTAAAGCTTCTATATAAGCTGAACCATTTTATCAATAAATACAAGTTGAGTTTTATTCAGAAAATTAGAGTTTATCTCTTTTATCTTAGTGAGAGTGATTCTCCTAAATTCTTGAGTGATTCAAGAACACCCTGGCTGTATCAAAGGACATTCACTACCTTTGTGTGTTGCCCTCGCGGAAAGAGTGATTCTTTCCTTCCTTTCATCTTCACCCTTGTTTTTTCAAATCATAATTCCAGAAAATCCACTTCTGCCCAGAATTATCTCGTGGCCATAACTCCCGTTTTACGCACTCAAATTAAGTGATTCTTGAGCCTAAATTGAATTACAAGACCAGACCTTTCACCTCGTTTTGGAATCACCTCATTTGGAGTCCTGTAGCTTGAGTTTTGCCATTTCTATATTTCTGTCCAGCCACCACTTAATCTACGTTTTCTCATCTCATTATTCCATTTTATGCCAAGAACCACCTTATTAAGACCCACGAAATTAACCACCTTATTCGTCATCCTTTCTTTAATCAATTTCCGCATTTTCCATCAAGGTTTAATCCTCGACGATCCTAAGTCAGCCCTTGTGCCATGAGGGTTCATATCACATAATGGGGATACTATTGAATTTCCATCCCAAAAGACGATAGTGAGGCAATACCTGAATTAGCCATAGTAACTTTCTCAGGCTTGTTAAGAAGGGAACTTTTCCAAGCATTCAACTTGGATTTAAAAAAAAAAGCATCACATCATTCAGAAAAAATAAGTGGGACACTCGCAGAGCATTCCTCGACAAACAAATTGGCTTCCACCTTCGCACATGAACTTCTTGAGAAATGATCGCCCCCAATCTCTCCATGCAGAGAAAAAATAAATATGGAGATAATGATGAATCCACATCCATGTTTTTAATTATGACAAACCATTAGCAACACAAATAGAAAGGATGATGGAATTAAGTGATGCCTAACATTTTGCTTATGTGTTTCAGTGCTTATTACTTTGAGAAAAATATATATTCTCTCATTCTAATGATGCTTAGAAAGGTTCAGAGAACTATTGTCAGTTTTGAGAACTCAAAAGAATTTTGAAGCCCATCAGAATGATGAGGCCTACTTCCCTCTCGGAGTACTTAGTTCTTAGCAAAATACTGAATAACAAGGCCTTACAGGTCACATTTCCATGAATTGGTGGAGACCCTTTTACTTTTTGTGGCTATATGTATATTTTTTCCAATTGATTTTCCTTCTAAAATGTTCATGAATTTTGTGGAGATTCTTGTGAATCAGAACAAAGCTGCACTTAGCCCTAAAAAGAGTATGGAAAATTGCCATGCTGAATATGATTTTTTGTCAGAGTTCGGCATGCAACCTACTTATTCAAAGAAAGCTGCTACCAAAAACATAAAGTCTTTGGTTTCTTGTTCGAATCAGTTGCTTTATGTTTTGTCAGATTTATTTATCAGTCCACTTCCCGAAAAGCACTTTTGTTTAAAGGTTCTGCATTTATCACTTATGATACTCATTCTTTCATATAGAATGATACCTTTCTCTTGTGTTCTATTTTATTGTAGAAAATGTATGAATTATTTTTTTCAGCTCAAATGTTTGAACAGTCTTCTACTTGGGCCATTTAAAATAATTTTGGAGAATTTCTAGGCTAACAGTATCCTTTTTTTTGGTAAATTCGCTAACAGTATACTGTGGCTTGTAATGTTGCCTCTAGCTTTCCTTATCCTAAATATGATGCTTTATGAAATATGAGGTGTTTACATGCAGTTCTCAACTGCTCTCAGATCTTTGTCATTATTTACTTTTTATTAATGTATTGATAGTGTTTAAGAAATTTGGAATAACTTTTTTCCTCTTCATTTTTCAGGGTGCAATTGGGTGCCTTGCTTCTGTCACTGATTCTTCTGTAACCAAAGAGGTTTTAGTGTCTCTGGTTAAGAGGTTTCTGTTTGTAGATTGTGAAGGTGAAATATTGACAAGTCCTGTCGGAGTGGTAGATAGTGATCAAAGTGACTTGAAGGGTTATTCTTAGAGGTGTAATAATTAATTTATAGAAGAATAATTGTGTCTGTGTTGATATGGCAGCTAGGAATTCCCATAATATAGTATTTCTTTTTGTTTCTTAGAAGAAATAAGTCTGTTTATTTCTGCCTGCTTTTCATCTAGAGTTTTTGCATAATAACTTCACTAAAAGAATGTAGTCACATCTTGTTGATTCTGATCACACAAGTTTATTATTTCCTTTGAAAGCTACACTGCCGTACCTGGTTTGAGATAAAAGGTTATGTAGACGAAGGTGAGAATTAGAGAGAAAGAGAGAGAGCGATACACCGGTGAGAGAAACAATGGGTGGGTGAGAGTGAGAACCAAAAGGAGAGGAGAGAGAGTGTGAGACTGAGAGAGAGGGGGATCCATGTCTGAATATCGTCGGAAAAGGGAAGGGAGGCCAGCAGAGCTACGTGAGGGCAAATTGGAGGGACCATCACAACATTTCTTCGTTCTATTTCACTCGTTTCCCCGAAGACGCAACGGAGGGCAACTGTGGCAGCAATTAAAAAAGTGGGCGATGTAAGAGAGATTTTCATATCCAGCAAGAGGAATAGAAATGGAAGGAGATACAACTTTGCAGATTTAAGGGAGTGGACGATGTGAACCAGCTGGAGAGGCAATTGGACAATATTGTTTGGGAGGGTTAAAGTTATATGTTAACATCCCAAAATACGACAGAGCTGCACATGGATGGAGACAACCAGAGAATAGAGTCCCACCACTCACTAGACAACAGACTCAGGAAAGGAGAGGAGGATACTAGACAAAGAAATACCAGAGGTTCCGGACCTTAAGCGTGAAACATTTGCGGACGTTGTTGCGAGGAGAAATCCAAGAATGGCCCAGCAGATTCCACCAACAGGTGCGAAATATGTAAACCATAGTTCCAGTTCGGAAGTGCACCTTGACATACCGCTATCAGGGAGAAAATGGCTGCAGGACGCATGGGTGGGGAGACTAAAAAATCTCACCATGTTTGATAGACTTGAGGAAGACATGCTATGGGATTTTGGACTGAACACAATGCCGAAATATATTGGGGACGACATGGTTATGATCCTTGGACTTACAGAAGAAAAGGCCAGACAAATGATGGAGAGGGAGGAAGAGGGAGGGATGTCTGTTTTGTTCCTAGAAAGATGGAACCCGATAGTGAGAGCAGGTATAGACTCACATAGGTGCAGGTGTGGGGAATACCTTAATGGCTTGGGACTCACAACAGATGACGAAGTAGTGGGGAATACCATTAATGGCTTGGGACTCACAACAGATGACGAAGTAGTGGTTGGAATTAGAGATGCGGTGGATGTAGACGATGATGTTGAGGAATTGTGGAAAATGGATAGGGCTAGGATCCTGTTAAAAACACCATGGCCGGTGCTGATTCAACACACAGTAAGAGTTCATATTCAAGGGGAAGTATTCACGGTACGCGTAATATAAGAAAACGGGCATACTCCACTATTTTCGATGTCCGGGGGGGGGGGGGGGGGGCGGAGTACACTTCATCGGAGGATATCTTGTCGGAGGAAAGTGAACTGGTTGCATTGTGGGCGATGGGGGCGACGGAGGATATGGCGGCTCGAAAGGAGATGACGGAGAAGACGATGGGCGAGAATGCGCGGAATGACGACGGCGTGGAGAGGACATTATTACAGTGCATCGGAACGGAGTCGTAAGTCATTATTTGGGCGCACCAAACCATGACCCAGCGGATAAGATCATGGACCAGGGGTTGAAGATGTACGACCAGATCGTGGATAGCGGAGAAGGTGACGGAGCAGCCAAACACCAAATCGTGGATAGCGGAGAAAGTGACGGAGTAGCCAAACACCAAACCGCGGAGCCTGTGGTGGTCAGCGAAGGCGGAGAAAAACTAGGTTGCTTGCTACGGCGGAGACGCGGAGGAAGGCTATCCACGGCACGGCAGAAGTGGAACCTGTCCGCTTTTACCCGCTGGTCGAGATTCGGAAACGAACCAGGGATAATTGCATGGATCGTAATGATCGTGCTAAGGACCGCTACAAGGTCAGCGCTGACAGGGATGGCGCAACCAACCCCAAACGAACCTACGAGGGGACAGCATAGGAGTGGAGGAGCCAGAGTTGGGCGATTTAGGGGAAGAAAGCCTTATGGGATTGAACCCCTGTAAGGAAGTGAGAGAAGAAGCATGAAGAAGGAAAGGTGGGCACAGAGGAGACGTTGAAGCTTTTGAAAAAGGTGAGCCTCAAATAAAAGGCAGGGCACGTGACATGGAGGTGGGAGAAATAAGTGGGTTGGGTTTTACTACCTACACCCCCAACACATTAGTAACCCAGCAGGAGATTATTATTCAACAGCCCAAGGAAACAAGACAAATTCCTTCAGTGTGTATTGTGAAAAAGAAGCTGCAAAAAGAAAATATACAATATTTGCTCACAGAACATACGGAGGTAAATGAGGAAGAGCAAATAGTTCAACTCGACAGGATAGAAAAATAGATACGCACATGCAGACAAGTGACCAAGAGCAAGAAGGCCAGCACTTTTAGGTGAAAAATCATCACAACAGGGAGCAGACCAGGACATAATTATATTCAGGAGGCCGAAAACTATGGAGATGACAAAAGAGTTAGGAGTGTCATATCAGAATGGGCAGGAGAACCACATGCAGCAATTATATACATGAAAGAAAGGGACATGACAGAGCCACAAGATTGGGAGGAAGGAAACTTGTCAATGAATATCATCACATACAATGTAAGAGATTAGGGAGGGGGTAAAGTGGCCGGCAATTAGAAGGATGATCATCAACAAAAGATAGATATGTTGTGCCTTCAGGAAACCAAAAAGGAGGTGGTTGAGAGATCTATGTGTCAATCTTTATGGGGGGAATCTGAGGTTAGGTGGGGTACCAGCCTGCAGTTAACACGGCTAGTGGCATTTTGTGCCTATGGAGCGACAAGACTTTCAAACTTGAGAGGAAGATAATTGGGACTAGTTTTGTATTCTTGGTTGGGAAGTGGATTCAAGAGGCTCAAACAGTGAATATTATAAGCATCTATTCACCTTGTGATATTCAAAGTAACGAGTATTATGGGAGTCTATCAAACAACTAAAATTCAGAGCCAAGGTGGATTATGGTGCATTTGGGGATTTCAACAGCATTAGAAATTCTTAGAGAGATTTGGTGCGTGCCACAGGGGCTTGGAGGATTATGGGTCAGAGAATTCAATGCATGGATTGAAGAACTGGAGGTTGAGGAAGCGCCATGGGTGGACAGCAAGTATACATGGGTAAACCAACGGATCAGCAAGGAGCAAGTTAGATAGATTCTTTATCTCCATAATGGCTTTCCAGATGGCCTGGATCAGCTCTACACATTGGAGAGGAATTTCTCTAACCATTTTCCGGTACTGCTTCGCTCCAAAAGTATTGACTGGGGTCCTAAACCTTTCAGAATCATGGATTGTTGGTTATCTGACACCTCGTTCAAGAAAACTGTCGAGGAGAGCTGGACATCCAACCAGCAGAGTGGGTAGGGAGGGTATGTTCTAAAAGAAAAAATAAAAGCTCTCAAGAACAGGCTCGGGTGTGGAATAGAGAACAATTTGGGGATACTTTAAGAAATATATGAAGATTCAGGAAGATTTAAATAAGAAAGAAGAGGCACAGTTGACAGACAGTTATCCATCTGGAGATGATGATCAGGAAGCAGCTTTAGGAGGATTTATGGGTGGCGGCTCGATCACATGAGTCGTTACTAAGACAGAAGATAAGATCCAGATGGATCAAAGAAGTGACTGTAACTCTAGATACTTCCATCTGATGATGAATGCTAGTAGAAGAAATAATTCCTAAAAGGGTTGTTGATTGATGGGCTGGTCGGAGGAGCCACAACAGTCAAAGAGGTAGTTAGGTGTTCTTTGAGCAACGGTTTCAAGAAAATGTGACTGAGAGACCTACTTGAATGGATTATGCTTCCAGACCATTGATAGTCACCAAAATGATACTTTGGTGAGCGTTTTCAGGAGGAGGAGGTAAAAAGGGCTGTATGGGATTGTGGGAGTGATAAGAGTCCGGGACCAGATGGATTAACCTTCAAATTCATCAAACAATTTTGGCATATCATCAAGCCCGATGTCCTGCGCTTCTTGGATGAATTCTATGTCAATGAATTTTTCCAAAGGCTAATGCATCTTTCATAGCCCTGATCCCAAGGTATCGGATCCTCAAATACTGAGCGACTACAGACCTATCTCATTGATAGGGTGCACATATAAGATAGTTGCGAAGATACTAGCGAATAGATTGAAGAAGGTTATGCCTTTTATCATACATGAAAGGCAATCAACATTTGTAGAAAGAACCATACGGAGGTAAATGAGGAAGAGCAAATAGCTACAACTCGACAGGATAGAAAAATAGATACCACATGCAGATAAGTGACCAAGAGCAAGAAGCCAGCACTTTTAAGTGAAAAATCATCCAACAGGGAGCAGACCAGACATAATTATATTCAGGAGGCCGGAAAACTATGGAGATGACAAAAGAGTTAGGAGTGTCATATCAGAATGGGCAGGAGAACCACATGCAGCAATTAGTATACATGAAAGAAAGGGACATACAGAGCCACAAAGATTGGGAGGAAGGAAACTTGTCAATGAATATCATCACATACAATGTAAGAGATTAGGGAGGGGGTAAAGTGGCCGGCAATCAAAAGGATGGTCATCAAACAAAAGGTAGATATGTTGTGCCTTCAGGAAACCAAAAAGGAGGTGATTGAAAGATATATGTGTCAAACTTTATGGGGGGAATCTGAAGTTAGGTGGGAAGTCCAGCCTGCAGTTAACACAGCTGGTGGCATTTTGTGCTTATGGAGCAACAAGACTTTCAAACTTGAGAGGAAGGTAATTGGAACTAGTTTTGTATTGTTGGTTGGGAAGTGGATTCAAGAGGCTCAAACAGTGAATATTATAAGCATATATTCACCTGTGATATTCAAAGTAAGCGAGTATTATGGGAGTCTATCAAACAACTAAATTCAGAGCCAGGTGGATTATGGTGCATATTGGGGATTTCAACAGCATTAGAAATTCTTCAGAGAGCTTTGGTGTGTGCCACAGGGGCTTGGAGGATTATGGGTCCAGAGAATTCAATGAATGGATTGAAGAACTGGAGGTTGAGGAAGCGCCATGGGTGGGTAGCAAGTATACATGGGTAAGGCCAACGGATCAGCAAGGAGCAAGTTAGATAGATTCCTGTTATCTCCATAATGGCTCTCTAGATGGCCTGGATCAGCTCAATACACATTGGAGAGGAATTTCTCTAACCATTTTCCGGTACTGCTTCGCTCCAAAAGTATTGACTGGGGTCCTAAACCTTTCAGAATCATGGATTGTTGGTTATCTGACACCTCGTTCAAGAAACTGTCGAGGAGAGCTGGACATCCAACCAGCAGAGTGGGTAGGGAGGGTATGTTCTAAAAGAAAAAATAAAAGCTCTCAAGAACAGGCTCGGGGTGTGGAATAGAGAACAATTTGGGGATACCTTTAAGAAATATATGAAGATTCAGGAAGATTTAAATAAGAAAGAAGAGGCCACAGTTGACAGACAGTTATCCCATCTGGAGATGATGATCAGGAAGCAGCTTTAGGAGGATTTATGGGTGGCGGCTCGATCACATGAGTCGTTACTAAGACAGAAGATAAGATCCAGATGGATCAAAGAAGGTGACTGTAACTCTAGATACTTCCATCTGATGATGAATGCTAGTAGAAGAAATAATTTCCTAAAAGGGTTGTTGATTGATGGGGCCTGGTCGGAGGAGCCAACAACAGTCAAAGAGGTAGTTAGGTTGTTCTTTGAGCAACGGTTTCAAGAAAATGTGACTGAGAGACCTACATTGAATGGATTATGCTTCCAGACCATTGATAGTCACCAAAATGATACTTTGGAGGGGCGTTTTCAGGAGGAGGAGGTAAAAAGGGCTATATGGGATTGTGGGAGTGATAAGAGTCCGGGACCAAATGGATTAACCTTCAAATTCATCAAGCAATTTTGGCATATCATCAAGCCCGATGTCCTGCGCTTCTTGGATGAATTATATGTCAATAGAATTTTTCCAAATGGCTCAAATGCATCTTTCATAGCCCTGATCCCCAAGGTATCGGACCCTCAAATACTGAGCGACTACAGACCTATCTCATTGATAGGGTGCACATATATGATAGTTGCGAAGATACTAGCGAATAGATTGAAGAAGGTTATGCCTTTTCTCATACATGAAAGGCAATCAACATTTGTAGAAGGTAGGCACATGTTACATAGCGTGATGATTGCAAATGAGGTCGTTGACGAAGCCAAAAGTTGCCAAAACCCGTGCTTGGTGTTCAAACTGGATTATGAGAAGGCATATGACTTTGTTTGCTGGGGATTCCTGATTTATATGTTGAAAAGAATGAGTTTCTGCTCCAAATGGATCCAGTGGGTGGAGGGGTGCCTAAAATCAGCATCTGTTTTAGTCTTGGTGAATGGTAGCCCTTCAACACAGTTCTTGCCTCAGAGAGGGCTCAGACAAGGAGACCCATTATCACCTCTCCTTTTTAATATAGTGGCAGAGGCACTTAGTGGCATTAGGTCACAAGCACTTTTGAAGGGGTTGTTCAGGGGATTCTTATGTGGTAAAAACAAGGTGGAAGTTAGTCTGCTCCAGTATGCGGATGACACAATATTCTTTGGAGAGGCATTAATGGATAATGTGAGAGCTATCAAAGCAATGTTGAGGGCTTTCGAACTGGTATCAGACCTCAAAATTAACTTTGCTAAGAGTGGCTTTGGTGCTTTTGGGGTGTCGGACCTGTGGAAAAATGAGGCAGCTGATTACCTCAACTGTAGCCTGTTGACATTCCCTTTCACAAACCTTGGTGTTCCTATTGGAGCAAATTCGAGATCATATCAGACATGGGTCCCTATCATAACTAAGTGTGAGAGAAAGTTAGCGAAATGAAAGCAAAAACACTTGTCTTTTGGGGGGAGAGTGACTCTCATAATGTCAGTGCTAACGTCCATTCCTATTTATTTTTTCTCTTTTTTTAGGGTACCTAATAAGGTGGTGGACAAGCTAGTGAGGATACATAGAAGGTTCCTATGGGGAGGGGATCAGGAGCAAAACAAAATAGCTTGGGTCAAATGGGAAACTGTATGCTTGCCAAAGGAAGATGGAGGCCTGGGAGTCAAAGACATTAACTCATTCAATCTATCATTGTTGGGTAAATGGAAATGGAACCTGTTTCAGAGTCAAGGGGAGCTTTGGGCTAGGGTACTAGAATTGAAGTATGTGGGTTGGAGGGGTTTAAGTGAAGTAACTAGAGGGAAGGGTGAATCGGTATGGTGGAGGGATCTAAAGCTCGTGTTTAATCATTCGCAACATGGAGCGATAATGAACAATACAACAACATGGAGGGTTGGATGTGGGGATAAGTTTAAATTCTGGGAGGACGTATGGATGGGGGGAGAAGATTCGTTACTTGCAAGATTCCCTAGGCTGTATAGCATTTCTACTCAGCAACACCAAAGTATACAACATATGGGGGCCTTCAAAGATGCAGGTTGGGAATGGAATTTTAGGTGGAGAAGACCACTGTTCGATAGCGAAGCAGATATGGCGGTTTCATTCCTATCAGATGTTGCACGCCACCCAATTCAGCCTCAGAAAGGTGATCAGTGGGTGTGGAAGGCAAACCTGAGTGGGCAATACACGACCAAATCTGCCTACTATGTGTTTCGGGGGGAAATAGCTGAACAGCAACAAGATGGAGCATTTGAGGAGCTGTGGAAGCTTAAGCTTTTGTCTAAAATTGTTATATTTGCATGGAGGCTAATCAGAGATAGACTACCAACTAGAGCGAACTTGCGGAGGCGACAGATACAGGTTGGAGATTCATGATGCCCATTCTGCAGAGTTGAGGAGGAGAGCGCAAGTCATCTATTCTTTTTGTGAAGCAAGATCATTCCAGTATGGTGGGAATCCTTATCTTGGGTGAACTTGTCGGGCACCTTTCCAAATCATCCAAGGCACCACTTTCTCCAACACATTTATGGAATGATAGAGGGAATGGGGTCTAGGAGATGGAAATGGTGGTGGATGGCACTGACATGGACCATTTGGAAGAACATGAATAATATTATCTTCTCAAATGGTACATTCAATGGCAACGGAATCCTAGATGATGCAATTTTCTTACTATGAACGTGGCTCACAAAATTGGAGAAGGATTTTAACACTCACTATAATTACTGGTCTTCCAACATTAGAGCAGGGTTTCTCAATAGAACAAGATAGAACATTAGCGCAGATTTCTGTATAACCTAAATGATATCTCAAATTATGGTTCAATGAAAACCAAATGTCTTGGGACCAAATCTGGATTGTTATTTGTATGTTCAGTACCTCTGGTACTCAATTAATACATGATATTATGTTTGCTGATAAAAAAAAAGGTTATGCAGACCGTTTCACTAAGTTTAACTATAGAAATATGCCATTTACTAACATGTATAGGAAAATAATTGAATGATTGGCTGGAACTACCAATTTAAAGACTATTTTGCATCTGATTTTGGTTGTTTATTGCTTAAATATGTAGTAAAACCATTCATGTGCTTACACCAACACCTTAAATTTATAAGAGTTGCTTCTTGACATGGTATCAAAGCCATCTTTGCCATGTGGTCAAGAGTTTGTTCCTGAACTTCTGCATTCTTCTAAATAGAAGTTAAATTTATGATAAAAATAGGTTGGTGCATTGTGCATATTTAATTGCCTAAAGGACTATTGCATAGGGAAGCATATTAAGAGATTTGATAAAATCATTCTCGTGCTTACACCGAATTGCTTAAGTTTTAGGGCATTGGTTCATGACGATTATAACGCTTGTTTTTCTGTAGCTGGATAAAATTAATTGAGAGTTGTTTGTTCATTTGTTAATCTTGTTCAAAAGCCAACCTTCTAATTATTAGCTGAATGGCTGAGTGCTTACATAATCCTGAGAAATAATCTGGCCTTTCCAAATTTGAATGGTATATCTGGAAACCTTACGAACTGAAAACTAACTACTACCTTTCAATTTCTTATTATTATATAATAGATAATTGATGACAAGTTAAAGTCACTTTGTTCTTTAGGTGTCTAATATTGGAATTAGCATCTTGTCCTGTTCAAGGAGCAAAGGATAATCTTATTGAGATATTTTATAATTTCACTATAAATTCATTTCAGGTATTTTTCAGAGGTTGAGCCGTTGAAGAATACTTTTTTTATGGGTTCTCTTTTATTCTTTTGACTAACCTATATAATATTGTAAAAGAATATCTTGTATGCTTGTTTATGTAGGCAACTGATGAGAGTGTTCTTCTCGAAGCATACAACACATTGTGCAAAATTTTGGAGGTCTGCATTCGTGTGAGATATTTCTGTTTAATTTTTTCTCAGAGTCTTAATATCTAACCATCTCAATATTGTCATTGAATGATGCAGGAGAATCCATGCTTTTCTTCTTCTCAATACATCGAACTAATTGATTTATTACATGGCTTAAAACCTCCAAATGCTATTGCATCCCTTAGGAGTCGGTTTGCTTGTTTCCACATGCTGATTGTACATGCTGTGAAGGTCAGAATTCATAGTTATGAATTATGATAATTGCGGAAAGAGGTTTTATTTTCCCTTGAATCTGGGAATGATATATGGGAGGTATATATAGAATGCACAAGACAAAAATAAGAGCAATAATCTAGCCTAGAAATCAGGGGAATTGATTTCCCTATAAATGCAAATTCTAAATATGGTAAAGACGGAAATGACAGTTAATAATTATGCACATAAAATCCTAATGAGTTGTACAAACATAATCTGTTGATTTTGCGTTGATCTTCAACACCCCCTCATTCTTTAATCAGTCTTGATGGGAACCAGAAACTAAGAAAATACAGTATATGATTGCTGCCATTGCAACTACTTATATTCCCCCCACTATTATACAAAAGCTGATGATAAATTTGACGACCAGTGACTGAAGGGGATAGCAAAATTCTCCTCAAAGTTCCTCAGCCATATCCATAGTAGAAATATGGCGTCCTCCAATAGTTTGTTGCCATCAAAAGTTTCATTAGAAAAAATAATTTTGTTCCTCTGCTGCCACATTGACCATGTAAGGACCATCCACCAGCACTTCCATCTATTATCCCGGCCTCCTCTACCCAAAGTTTCGACATGTTGGGAGAAATGCTGCCATGGGTGCTGCGGGATAGCACCTAAGATGTTCACCCATGACATAGATTCCCACCACAACCTTTCTACAAAACGGACAAGATGAATCGTTGATTTCCACCTATCTCCTTGTCAAATTTGACTTAGTTGGCAGCCTATCCCTAATCAGTCTCCATGCAAAGACTACAACTTTAGGTGGTATCTTTAACTTCCATATATCTTTAAACTCCTGCAATTTATTGCCTTCTGTATCAGCTCCCCACATCTCATCATAGACACTTTTTGTGGAATATTGACCACTAGTTTCTGCTAGCCAAGTCCACTCATCTCTTTTGTTAATTTGTATTTGGCCGCCTTCCACCTCACCTAGAAAGTTGGCTGCCATATCAATCTCATTGTCGAACAGATGCCTCCTCCATTTGAAGTTCCACTCCCACCCCATATTCTTCCAAGCTTCCATCTCCTCAATTCTATGATTTTGTTGGTAGGAATTGACATATAACCTAGGGTATTTTGCTAACAATGTTGTATCACCATCAAGCCATCTATCCTCCCAAAACTTTATTTTGTCACCACTTCCCACCTTCCAAACTATTCCCTCCTGAAAAACAGATTGGTGTGTCGGATGATGGAGAGCTAATTTTATGTCCCTCCACCATATGGAAGCGCTATTATCGCATGCTTCATCCAACCCCCGTACTTTGTTTCTAGAACCTTTACCCGTAACTCACCATGGTGCTGGAATAAATTCCACTTCCATTTGCCAAGCAATGCCAGATTAAATTTGTTTATGTCCTTGATTCCCAAACCGCCACTTTCTTTTGGAAGGCATATCGTCTCCCAATTGACCCACGCGATCTTATTGTGATCATCTCGCACCAATTTTTCCACCACCCTTATGGGTACCCTGAAAAAAGAAAGGAAATAAATTGGAATAGAGGTTAGGATTGATTTTATAAGAGTGACTCTCCCCCCAAAAGATATGTGTCTTTGTTTCCACTTTGCTAGTTTCCTCTCGCACTTATAGATTATTGGGTCCCACAACTGACACCTCCTTGATTTGCCCCAATGGGCATCCCCAAGTAAACAAAGGGGATGGATAGCAGGCTACAATTCAAGTAATTGGCTGCATTTTTCTTCCACGACTCCGACATACCAATTGATCCAAATCTGCTTTTTGCAAAATTTATTTTGAGACCTGACACCAATTCAAAGGTCC
Organism: Glycine max; assembly: GCF_000004515.6. Lineage (NCBI taxonomy): Eukaryota > Viridiplantae > Streptophyta > Magnoliopsida > Fabales > Fabaceae > Glycine > Glycine max. Next base: position 21,168,704 of record NC_038246.2, on the reverse strand, counting down.
TCAAGATGGCTTTGATCACCCTGATGTTCTCCATTGATGCCTCACCAAAAAAGATGGTGTCATCTGTATACTGTAAGATGCTAATGTCCACTTTGTCTCTCCCAACTGGATAGGTTGTATATATTCTTTTCTCTATAGCTTCTCGCATCAAACCATTTATACCTTCGGCAACAATATTAAATAAGAGGGGCGCTAGTGGATCTCCTTGTCTTAGACCCCTTTTAGGGGTAAATTCTTCCGTGGGGCTCCCATTTGCCAGAACGGATATGGACATAGATGATAGGCATCCCTCAATCCATCTGATCCATCTATAACAGAATCCCATCCTTCTCATCATGTATATTAAGAAGTTCCATGACACTGAATCATAGGCCTTCTCGTAATCTACTTTGAAGACAATGCACGGTTTTTCTTTTCTCTTAGCTTCCTCCACCACCTCATTTGCAATTAACACACCATGTAACAGATGCCTACCTTCTATGAAGGCAGATTGTCTTCCATCTATAATGTGTGCCATCACCTTCTTCAGTCTATTGGCCAGGAGCTTACTGACAATCTTATATACACAGCCTATTAAGGAAATGGGTTTGTAGTCCGCTAACCCCTGTGGATCATCCACCTTAGGGATTAATGCGATGAAATATGCATTAGAACCCTTAGGGAATATTCCATTTACATAGAATTCATCTAGGAAACGAAGGATGTCCGGCTTCATGATCTCCCAAAACTTCTTAATGAACTTGAAATTCAACCCGTCTGGACCTAGGCTTTTTTCGTTCCACAATCCCAAATAATGTCCTTTACCTCTATCTCCTGAAATCTTCCTACCAACATCTCATTTTGGTGATAATTAATTGACTGGAATTGGATTCCATCAAGTGATGGTCTACAGGTCTCGGTCTCTTGAAATCTTTGTAGAAAGAACTCTCTAATTGCCTCCTTCACCTTTTGAGGTTCATCAACCCACATGCCGTCAATCATAACTCCTTTCAACAGATTATTTCTTCGCGCCGTATTCATCAACAGGTGAAAATACCTTGAATTACAGTCTCCTTCTTTAATTCATCTGACTCTGGACTTTTGTCTTAGTAATACCTCATGGGATTGGGCAGCCACCCACAAAGCTTCCTGCAGTTGCTTCTTAGATATCACCTCTTGTGGAGATAATTGTCTGTCCATTGTCTCCACTTCTAATTTGTTAAGCTGATCCTCAATCTGTTTGACCTTCTTAAGAGTATCCCCGAAATGCTCCTTGTTCCAAACTTTCAGCCTATTTTTGAGTCGCTTTATTTTTTCTTTGAGTACATATTCCCCCCCACCCACTTTGTTGAATAGATGACCAACATTCGTGCACAGTTCTAGTGAATGATCTATCCAACATCCAGCAATCAAGGACCCTAAATGGTTTGGGTCCCCAATCTATGAACTTGGATCTAAGCATGACCGAGCAATGATCTGAGAAGTTCCTATCTAAGGTGACCTATGTGGTTGCAGGCCATTTACTAGACCAATCTGGGGAAATTAAGAATCTATCAAGCTTGCTTTTTGCTAATCCGTTCGGTCTGTACCAAGTAAATTTTCTTCCCCGCCATGGTGCATCCTCCAATTCCAATTTTGCAATCCAATCATTAAATTCCTTTATACTGTTATCCTGCTCAATACTATGCCTATTTCCAAGCCTCTCGGTTGGGTCTCTGACATTATTGAAATCGCCTAAAATTCACCACAATCCCCGTTGAGTGAAGACTTTAGCTGCTTGATGTTGTCCCATAATGTTCTCTTATTCTGAATTTCACAGGGTGAGTAGACGGTGACAATGTGTACATGTTGAGCCTCCTTAATCCATTGACCAGACAGCAAAATGAACCTGTGCCTATGACTTTACTTTGTAAGTTGAAAGCTTTTTCATTCCACAAAACTAATATCCCTCCAGCTGTGTTAGATGCTGGCTGCATTTCCCACTGTACGTCGTTATCACCCCACAAAGCTCGACACAAGCTCTTGTCAATATTCTCCTTCTTTGTTTCTTGGATGCATAACATATCAGCTTGTTCCTTCCTAACCATTCTCCTTATTGCAGCCCACTTCACCCCCCTCCCATTGTAAGAAATAATATTCATGGGGTATGTCTTCTTGTACCCAATCTCTCTGCCTCCTTTACATCTCTTTCCTCCATATCTTTAATTTTATTTATTATCTCCTTGCTGTTTGGCCCACATCCTGCCCTCAACTCAGAAGCCAAGTTCCAAATTTCTGCTGCCTCCTGCAGTTGAGCCTTTTCAGCTTTTTCATCCTCCAAATCATGCATGCCTTGAGCCCTTTGTTGTTGATCATTTGACTTTCTGGGGGTTAGAGGACCTTTGCAGGGGGGGTATTATTGGCCTTCTCGACAGCTTGAGTTTGTTGTGTGGCCAAGTGATTTAATTCTTCAACTGAGACATGATGGTCCTCGTTTAAGCTACCCGTCTGTGCTGGCCTTTTGCACCACCTTGATCGTGAATATACCTTCCAGTTGTTGCTTGGTACAGATTTTTCCCTATTTGGGCTGTGTTAGGGGTAGGATTTGCTTTTTTGGGGGTGTGAATATGATATGAACCCTCATGGCACAAGGGCTGATTTAGGATCATCTAGGATTAAACCTTGATGGAAAATGCGGAAATTGATTAAGGAAAGGATGGAAAATAAGGTGGTTAATTTCGTGGTCTTAATAAGTTGGTTCTTGGCATAAAATGGATGGATGGGATGGTAAAATGTAGGTTAAGTGGTGGCTGGACAGAAATATAGAAATGGCAATAACTGAAGCTACAGGGCTCCAAATGAGGTGATTCCAAAACGAGGTGAAAGGTCTCGTTTTGAAATTCAATTTAGGCTCAAGAATCACTTAATTTGAGTGTGTAGAATGGGAGTTATGGCCACGAGATAATTCTGGGCAGAGGTGGATTTTCTGGAATTATGGATTGAAAGAACAAGGGTGAACATGAAAGGAAGGAAAGAATCACTCTTTCCAGCGAGGGCAACACACAAAGGTTGTGAAAGTCCTTCGATACAGCCAGGGTGTTCTTGAATCACTCAAGAATTTAGGAGAATCACTCTCACTAAGATAAAAGCGATAAACTCTAATTTTCTGAATAAAACTCAACTTGTGTTTATTGATAAAATGGTTCAGCTTATATAGAAGCTTTACAACAGATTTTAGTAATGACCCACTAACCTAGAATTAAAATAACTTAATGCCATTAACCTAGGGAATTAAAAAAAACTTAATGGCTGAGTGTAACTGAAATTGTGGCAACCAAAAGTCACCCCAACAGCCAACAAGTCAGCCACCATTTGGTCTCCCAAAAGGCTGATGCCTAGGTTGCCAATTGGGCCCTTATTACAACTTGAACTAAACCTAACTAAAGCCCTTTTAGTTTATTAACCCAAAACATATTTTTGGTCAACCAACTTTACAAGGATTGAGCCATTATTTAGACAAACTAAACACTCTAAAATTGAGACAAAGTGGTGCCATTTAGTCCTCCTCCATTTGGGCCATGATACAACTCACAACCTTGGACTTTTCTCCTTGAAACTTGGGCTTGTATTCAAATAGTATGGACAACACTTGTTGAAGAGCTTCCTTGGCTTTCCTTGCTCTAGCCCTTGTCATAGGCCCTCCAAGTCCTTCAAGTGGATCCTTGCCCTTGCTCTTGGTCATGTCCTCATCATTCTCTCCCTCTTGAGAAGGATTTGTCCTCAAATCAGATTCTCCATCTGCATCAAAAAGAGATAAATCAGAGACATTGAAGGTGGAACTAACATTATACTCACCGGGCAGCTCAACTTTGTAAGCATTGTCATTGATTCTTTCAAGCACTTGAAATGGTCCATCTCCCCTTGGTTGAAGCTTTGATTTCCTTTGTTCCGGAAACCTTTCTTTTCTCATGTGCACCCAAACCCAATCTCCGGGTTCGAAGACAACCTTCTTTCTCCCTTTGTTGGCTTGTTTAGCATAGCTTTTATTTTTCCTCTCAATTTGATCTTTGACTCTCTCATGAAGCTTCTTCACATAGTCCGCCTTTGCTTGACCTTCTTTATGCTTAAAAACAGAAACATTAGGCATAGGCAAAAGATTAAGAGGAGTTAGTGGGTTAAAACCATAAACAACTTCAAAAGGAGAACAATTAGTGGTGCTATGAACAGCTCTATTGTAAGCAAATTCAACATGGGGTAAACAAGCTTCCCAAGTTTTTAAGTTCTTCCTCAAAACTGTCCTAAGCAAAGTTCCCAAAGTCCTATTAACAACTTCCGTTTGCCCATCGGTTTGTGGGTGACAAGTGGTTGAAAATAACAATTTAGTGCCCAACTTGCTCCACAAAGTCCTCCAAAAATGGCTTAGGAACTTAGAGTCCCTATCACTAACAATGCTCCTTGGCAAACCATGGAGTCTCACAATCTCCTTGAAAAACAAATCAGCCACATGGGAAGCATCATCAACTTTTTTACATGGAATAAAATGAGCCATTTTAGAAAACCTATCAACAACCACAAAAATGGAATCTCTACCATTGCTTGTTTTTGGCAGCCCCAAAACAAAATCCATGGATAAATCAATCCAAGGATACTCCGGAATAGGCAATGGAGTATACAATCCATGAGGCTTTACCTTAGACTTTGCCTTTTTACATACAATGCAATGTTCACAAAATTTCTGCACATCCTTTTTCATATGAGGCCAATAAAAATGTTCTTCTAATGTCTCTAGAGTCTTTTGGACCCCAAAATGCCCCATTAAACCTCCTTCATGTGCTTCACAAACAAGCAAATTTCTAGTAGAACATTTAGGCACACACAATTTGTTTTCTTTGAAAAGAAAGCCTTCCTAAAGAAACCATTTTCTGAAAAATTTTCACAATTTTTAAAAATTTCTCCAAAAGTTTCATCATTTTCATACATTCTTTTCAAACATTCAAGACCAATCAATTTTGTTTCAAGCATAGAAAGTAATGCATGACGCCGAGAAAGAGCATCGGCTACAATATTACCTTTTCCCTTTTTATGTTTGATAACATAAGGGAATTGCTCTAGGAATTCCACCCACTTCGCATGCCTTTTGTTAAGCTTGCCTTGCCCCTTGATATATTTGAGGGACTCATTGATATGAACCCTCATGGCACAAGGGCTGACTTAGGATCGTCTAGGATTAAACCTTGATGGAAAATGCGGAAATTGATTAAGGAAAGGATGGAAAATAAGGTGGTTAATTTCGTGGGTCTTAATAAGGTGGTTTCTGGCATAAAATGGATGAATGGGATGGTAAAACGTAGGTTAAGTGGTGGCTGGACAGAAATATAGAAATGGCAATAACGGAAGCTACAGGGCTCCAAATGAGGTGATTCCAAAACGAGGTGAAAGGTCTCGTTTTGAAATTCAATTTAGGCTCAAGAATCACTTAATTTGATTGTGTAAAATGGGAGTTATGGTCACGAGATAATTTTGGGCAGAGGTGGATTTTCTGGAATTGTGGTTTGAAAGAACAAGGGTGGAGATGATAGGAAGGAAAGAATCACTCTTTCCAGCGAGGGAAACACACAAAGGTTGTGAAAGTCCTTTGATACAGCCAGGGTGTTCTTGAATCACTCAAGAATTTAGGAGAATCACTCTCACTAAGATAAAAGAGATAAACTCTAATTTTCTGAATAAAACTCAACTTGTGTTTATTGATAAAATGGTTCAGCTTATATAGAAGCTTTACAGCAGATTTTAGTAATGACCCACTAACCTAGAATTAAAATAACTTAATGCCATTAACCTAGGGAATTAAAACAAACTTAATGGCTGAGTGTAACTGAAATTGTGGCAACCAAAAGTCACCCCCAACAGCCAACAAGTCAGCCACCATTTGGTCTCCCAAAAGGCTGATGCCTAGGTTGCCAATTGGGCCCTTATTACAACTTGAACTAAAGCCCTTTTAGTTGATTAACCCAAAACATATTTTTGGTCAGCCAACTTTACAAGGATTGGGCCATTATTTAGACAAACTAAACACTCTAAAATTGAAATAAAGTGGTGTCATTTAGTCCTCCTCCATTTGGGCCATGATACAACTCACAACCTTGGACTTTTCTCCTTGAAACTTGGGCTTGTATTCAAATAGTATGGACAGCACTTGTTGAAGAGCTTCCTTGGCTTTCCTTGCTCTAGCCCTTGTCATAGGTCCTCCAAGTCCTTCAAGTGGATCCTTGCCCTTGCTCTTGGTCATGTCCTCATCACTCATGGTCACTATGAATGACAAATTCCTTGGGATAAAGGTAGTGTTGCCATGTTTTCAAAGCCCGTACTAAGGCATACAACTCCTTATCATAAGTTGAATAGTTAAGGGTAGGACCACTTAACTTTTCACTAAAATAAGCAATTGGATATGGCCTTCTTGTATCAACACAGCCTCAATCCCAACATTTGAAACATCACACTCAATTTCAAAAGATTTTTGAAAGTTTGGCAACGCAAGTATGGGGGCATTAGTTAGCTTTTGCTTAAGAACATTGAAAGCTTCTTCTTGTTTCTCTCCCCATTTGAAACCAACATTTTTCTTGAGCACTTCATTGAGAGGTGCTGCCAATGTGCTAAAATCCTTCACAAATCGTCTATAAAATCTTGCTAAGCCATGAAAACTCCCCACCTCGATCACGGACTTAGGTGTAGGCCATTCTTGAATAGCCCTAACCTTCTCCTCATCAACTTGCACTCCTTTAGAACTCACAACAAAATCAAGAAACACAACATGGTTAGTACAAAAGATGCATTTTTCAAGATTGGCATACAATTGTTCTTCTCTAAGCACAGTCAAGACAGATTTTAAATGATCAATATGCAAATCAAGTGAAGTGCTATAGATAAGAATATCATCAAAGTACACCACAACGAACTTTCCTATGAACTCTCTCAAGATATGGTTCATTAATCTCATGAAAGTGCTAGGAGCGTTAGTTAGGCCAGAAGGCATAACCAACGATTCTTAAGGGCTCTACAATCAGAACACATGCGCCATGTCCCATCCTTTTTAGGGACCAAAATCACTGGGACAGCACAAGGACTCATACTATTTCTTACCCAACCTTTGCTAATGAGTTCATCCACTTGTCTTTGAATCTCTTTGGTATCTTGTGGATTACTTCTATAGGCTGGCCTATTGGGCAAAGAAGCTCCCGGAATGAGATCAATTTGATGCTCAATTCCCCTCAAAGGTGGTAGTCCACTTGGCACATGTGGTGGAAACATGTCTTGAAAATCCTGCAAAAGAGTTTTAACACTAGAAGGCACTTCAAAATCATCAAAAGTGTTAGTGGTCAAAATCTGATTTTTGCAAAACAAGATATACAGTGTCTGTTTAGCACGAAACAACCTCTTGACCTCACTTTTTGTGGCTAAATAGCTCTCCCTTACTTCAAGTGTTTCACTCTTCTTTTGTTCACTCTTTTTTCTCTCAAGTGTTTCCCTCTTTTTCTCACTCTCAAGTGTTTTGCTCACTTTTTCTTTTTCTCTTTTCTCTTGAAGAAGTTTTTCTCTGATTTTATTTTGATCCTCACACACTTCTTGTGGACTCAATGGCTTGAGCACAATCTTTTTGTCTTGGTGCATGAAAGAGATCTTGTTGGTGTAACCGTCATGATTGGCTCTTTTATCAAATTGTCATGGTCTCCCCAAAAGTAAGTGACTAGCCTCCATAGGAACAACATCACAAAGTACCTTATCATTGTATTTCCCAATGGAAACGTCCACTTCAACTTGCTGTGTCACTTGCACCTCCCCATCCTTACTAAGCCATTGAAGTTTGTATGGCCTAGGATGTGGTTTAGTAGCTAGATTTAGCTTTGACACTAATCTAGCACTAGCCACATTGGTGCAACTACCTCCATCAATGATCACCATGCACACCTTGCCATTGATTAAACATCTAGTGTGAAAGATGTTTTCTCTTTGGCTCTCATCCTCATGCTTCAATTGACCACCAAGTAACTGCCTAATCATCAACAAATCTCCCTCCGGAGTCTCCTCTTCCTCTACGTACTCACTCTCCTCTTCCTCTTTAACATCGGATTCACTTATATATTCTCCATCTCTAAGAACCATGGACCTTTTGTTAGGGCACTCATAAGCATAGTGTCCTAGGCCTTGGCACTTGAAACACTTCACATCTCTACTCCTTTTAGAGGGTTCCTCTTGGGACTTTGAGCGAATTTTTGATGGGATAGGTGTGGAACTACTAGAAGTAGCATCCCCATCTTTCTTACCTTTGTCTTTCCAACTATAAGAACCAAAGTTGGTAAAACTCCTCTTAGCCACTCCCTTCCTTTTTAATTGTTGCTCCACTTGGATTGCTTTGTGAAGCAAATCATCCATTTCAACAAACTCCTGCAGCTCAACAATATCACGGATATCATTAGTCAAACCATTAAGAAATCGAGCCATAGTTACCTCCTCATCTTCTTCAATCTTTGCTTGAATCATGAGCACATCCATTTCCTTGAAATACTCCTCAACCCCCTTGTTGCCTTGGGTTAGTTTTTGGAGCTTGAATTTCAAGTCCCTTGAGTAACTAGCCGGCACATATCGCTTCCTCATGATCTTTTTCATCTTCGTCCATGTATCAACCATTGGCTCTTCATTTCTTGCTCTCTCCTTTTGTAGCTTGTTCCGCCACACAAGAGCATGGTCGGAAAACTCCGTGGCGGCAAGCTTCACTTTTTGGTCCTCCTCATAGTTGTTGCATGAGAAAACATGCTCTATTTTCATCTCCCACTCCAAGTAGGCCTCCGGATCATTCTTTCCTTTAAATGGAGGAATGTTGAGTTTAATACCATCAATTCGGTTTTGTCTAGGAACACCATCATTCCCTCTTCTCCTCCTTTCTTCTTCATTATGATCTCTATTCTCCATTTGATCCAACCTCTCATGGAGCGCATCATCTCGTTGTTTCATTAACCTCTCCAAATGTTGCATCAAAGCTTGCATTTGGAATTGTGAAAGCCCCACTCCATCATTAGGATTAGTACCTGACATCTCAAACAAACAAATCAAACGTAACAAGACAATTATAGTTGTTGTTTGAATACCTCACCCACTCAAGTTGATATGAACCCTCATGGAACAAGGGCTGACTTAGGATCGTCTAGGATTAAACCTTGATGGAAAATGCGGAAATTGATTAAGGAAAGGATGGAAAATAAGGTGGCTAATTTCGTGGGTCTTAATAAGGTGGTTCTTGGCATAAAATGGATGAATGGGATGGTAAAACGTAGGTTAAGTGGTGGCTGGACAGAAATATAGAAATGGCAATAACTGAAGCTACAGGGCTCCAAATGAGGTGATTCCAAAACGAGGTGAAAGGTCTCATTTTGAAATTCACTTTAGGCTCAAGAATCACTTAATTTGAGTGCGTAAAATGGGAGTTATGGCCACGAGATAATTCTGGGCAGAGGTGGATTTTCTGGAATTGTGGTTTGAAAGAACAAGGGTGATGATGAAAGGAAGGAAAGAATCACTCTTTCCAGCGAGGGCAACACACAAAGGTTGTGAAAGTCCTTTGATACAGCCAAGGTGTTCTTGAATCACTCAAGAATTTAGGAGAATCACTCTCACTAAGATAAAAGAGATAAACTCTAATTTTCTGAATAAAACTCAACTTTGTTTATTGATAAAATGGTTCAGCTTATATAGAAGCTTTACAGCAGATTTTAGTAATGACCCACTAACCTAGAATTAAAATAACTTAATGCCATTAACCTAGGGAATTAAAAAAAACTTAATGGCTGAGTGTAACTGAAATTGTGGCAACCAAAAGTCACCCCCAACAGCCAACAAGTCAGCCACCATTTGGTCTCCCAAAAGGCTGATGCCTAGGTTGCCAATTGGGCCCTTATTACAACTTGAACTAAAACTAAATAAAGCCCTTTTAGTTGATTAACCCAAAACATATTTATGGTCAGCCAACTTTACAAGGATTGGGCCATTATTTAGACAAACTAAACACTCTAAAAATTGAGACAAAGTGGTGTCATTTAGTCCTCCTCCATTTGGGCCATGATACAACTCACAACCTTGGACTTTACTCCTTGAAACTTGGGCTTGTATTCAAATAGTATGGACAGCACTTGTTGAAGAGCTTCCTTGGCTTTCCTTGCTCTAGCCCTTGTCTTAGGTCCTCCAAGTCCTTCAAGTGGATCCTTGCCCTTGCTCTTGGTCATGTCCTCATCACAAGTGTATCACACAATTATGACTTTTCTCTAATGAAACACTCTTGCCTTTTACCACTCTAATTCCCCTTGAGTTCTTAGGCAATTCAAGAGATTATGGCCACAACAAAGAACAATTCACCAATATGTGTAAGGTAAGGCTAGAGAGACAAGGAAAAGGTTAACCAAGAAAAAGGCTAACAATGTTTTTAGGCACAAATGAAGGAAATAAAATTCAGAATTTAGGAATTTAAGTAACAATCCTTCATGCAACCAATATATTACCTTAAAGAGATTTTTTTTTAAAGTTCTTCAAGCATGAACCATTCAGCCCAATTTTTTTTTTTTTTAACTTTGCTTATACGAAATTTTGCTTCTTTTTTTTTTATATAACAAAGAGATCAAAAGGCTTAACTTTTGCAATGGTTCAGCCTAAAAAAAAATATGAATAAGAAGGTAATATAAATGGCAAAGAGAATAAAGAAGGATGTTACCCAATATTTCCAGCAAAGGAAGTGTTGATCCTAGAACCGGAGCTCTGATTACCAAATGCTATGAACCCTCATGGCACAAGGGCTAATTTAGGATCGTCTAGGATTAAACCTTGATGGAAAATGCGGAAATTGATTAAGGAAAGGATGGAAAATAAGGTGGTTAATTTCGTGGTCTTAATAAGGTGGTTGTTGGCATAAAATGGATGAATGGGATGGTAAAACGTAGGTTAAGTGGTGGCTGGACAGAAATATAGAAATGGCAATAACTGAAGCTACAGGGCTCCAAATGAGGTGATTCCAAAGCGAGGTGAAAGGTCTCGTTTTGAAATTCAATTTAGGCTCAAGAATCACTTAATTTGAATGCGTAAAATGGGAGTTATGTCTACGAGATAATTCTAGGCAGAGGTGGATTTTCTGGAATTGTGGATTGAAAGAACAAGGGTGAACATGAAAGGAAGGAAAGAATCACTCTTTCCAGCGAGGGCAACACACAAAGGTTGTGAAAGTCCTTTGATACAGCCAGGGTGTTCTTGAATCACTCAAGAATTTAGGAGAATCACTCTCACTAAGATAAAAGAGATAAACTCTAATTTTCTGAATAAAACTCAACTTGTGTTTATTGATAAAATGGTTCAGCTTATATAGAAGCTTTACAACAGATTTTAGTAATGACCCACTAACCTAGAATTAAAATAACTTAATGCCATTAACCTAGGGAATTAAAAAAAACTTAATGGCTGAGTGTAACTGAAATTGTGGCAACCAAAAGTCACCCCCAACAGCCAACAAGTCAGCCACCATTTGGTCTCCCAAAAGGCTGATGCCCAGGTTGCCAATTGGGCCCTTATTACAACTTGAACTAAACCTAACTAAAGCCCTTTTAGTTTATTAACCAAAAACATATTTTTGGTCAACCAACTTTACAAGGATTGGGCCATTATTTAGACAAACTAAACACTCTAAAATTGAGACAAAGTGGTGCCATTTAGTCCTCCTCCATTTGGGCCATGATACAACTCACAACCTTGGACTTTTCTCCTTGAAACTTGGGCTTGTATTCAAATAGTATGGACAACACTTGTTGAAGAGCTTCCTTGGCTTTCCTTGCTCTAGCCCTTGTCATAGGCCCTCCAAGTCCTTCAAGTGGATCCTTGCCCTTGCTCTTGGTCATGTCCTCATCAGAATAGAAGGGCCCAGTCCACTAAGACCCACTCCAACTTCCAAATGTCTCTCACGTGCATAAGTTTGCTCCTCTTCCACATCTACTTCCTTGCCCACTTCACTATTACCTTCTTTGTGCAAAACATCTTCCTCCTCGGGTTACTCAAGGATTCCACCGCCCTCCTTCTCCTTCTGCTTTTTCATTTTGAAATTTTGGTTGCTGATGTTTCTCGTTGGTCCCAAGCTTGCCACGTAGTCAACACCTTTCGGGGTGCAGGTATTCGTTCTGTTGCATGGCCGCGTACACGGAATTATCAGCTGGTCCAAATGATTACCCAATGGGTTATCGTACCCAGATAATCCAATGGATAACTCGTCGCTCCTTGCTCCCTCGGTCCTAGCGATGTGCGTGGTTGACTACGGACTAGAGTCCGCCGTGTTGCGAATCATCGGGCACTGTCGGTTGTCGCCATCGTCGGGTGACTTGACTGACGAAGCTGCCAGCGGTGTACCGAAGCAGCTGTCGTCGGAGTCGATCTCCTCCGACGACCAGATATCCCTCCTTCGCCGACAAGTGCAGCTTTCGGTACCACGGTGGATTTCCTCCACAACATGCACCTTGTACTCTACCCCCCCCCCCCCTATGTTTACGTATACTGTGTGTTGTATGGCGGGACTCCATGGGGTGCGAATGAGCACCCTTGTTCTGTCCACCCTTCGAGACTCTTCGACATCATCATCGACGTCCGCCACATCTCCCATTGCGGCCACGATTTGCTGGATATATTTCTTCTCCGACGCTATAAGTGGAACGCCCCAACATTGAACCCAAGTTAACCTTTGCCCCGCGCGCAGCTTCGGACTCCACTTTTCCATGGAGTAAAACATGGACTCTTCTCCCTCCATTGCCTCCTGGTTCATTTGTTCAGCTCTATCATTTGAAAGTCCGAGAAGTAGCACCATGTCATCCCCTAGGTATTTTAGAGTTATATCTGCTCCAAAATCCCATAGAGGGTCTTCTTCGAGCTTATCAAACCAGACCAGGTTTTTCAAACGGCCTACCCAAGCTTCACTAAACCATTTCTTGTCATTCAGTGGGATGTCAATGGTTAACGATGATCATGATGAAGCACGATTGTGATTCCCCCTGGTTGTTTCTTTCGCATGGCCACCGGTGTGCTTGTTTCGAGTAACCACTTTCGCGTACGATGTCGAACCTTTAGGTATGTAGTGTTCTCCCCCATGTCGTGCTGTGTGGTGCTAATTATCCCTATACTTAGTTGGTTCTGGTTGTACCACTTCCTTCCCTTTGGTGTCTCTCCCATATTTGGTGATGTTAACATACAGTTTGAGTCCTCCAATGACAATCTGGTCCAGCTGCCTTGCTAGGTGATGCACATCTCTCACACCTTTGAATCTAGCAAAACCAAATCTTTCGTTTCTGTTATTTTGCTTGGAGATGAAAATCTCCCTCACATCACCCCATTTCTTGAAATGGTGCCAAAGATCCAACTCTGAGACATCTTCAGAAAATCGCGTGAAGTAATAAGTTGATATGTCGTTCCTGTCTCGCCAGTTTACTCGTTTGTGGCCTTACTATTTATCCCCCTTGTCTCCGGCGTGTGTCAGTCGTAGATCGTTGTGGAACCCCACTCTGTCTCTCCCTGTTCTCCTCACTCTATTCCTAACACTCTCCCACCCATTTTTTATCTCTCTACTCATTCTCTCTCTACTCGGTACTAGAAGTACATATTGGCATGATGGAACATGATTGACATTTATAATCTTATGATCAATTTTCTCCCTGATGAAATGTCATTCAATCTCCAGATGCTTTGTTCTACCATGATGAACGGGATTGTTCACAATGCTTATAGCGGCCTTGTTATCACAGTATCCTCATGGTGTAGTTGGTAGGAATTCTGATTTCATTCAACATTCGCTTGAGCCATATTCCCTCCCAAATACCGTATGCCATAACTTTGAATTCTGCTTCTGCATTACTAGCCACAAGAGACTGTTTCTTGCTTCTCCAAGTTACCATGTTCCCACATACAAATGTGCAATATCGTGTAGTTGATTTCCTGTTAGATAGACATCCTGCCCAATCCGAATTAGTATAGACTCCAATACCTCTATTTGAGTTCTTCTGAAGATAAAGCCCTCGGCTTAGTGTACCTTTAAGGTATTGGAGGATTCTATTCACATTTCTCATGTCAGTTTCAGTTGGGTTTGACATAGAATGACTAACCATGCTTACAGCGAAGCCAATGTCTGGCCTAGTATGAGTTAGATAGATTAGTTTTCCAACTAGACTTTGATATCTATCTTTGTCAGCTGCTACATTCTCCTCTTCACTCCTTTTGACTAGTTCTATGGGTGTATTGGCTGCTTTGAATCCAAGCATCCACGTTTCTTGAAGTAAATCCAGAGTGTACTTCCTTTGAAAAACAAAAATACCATTCTTTGTCCGAACATTTCTATCCCTAGAAAACATTTGAGTTGGCCTAGATCCTTGACTGCAAATTCCTTGGCTAGAAGATTCTTCAGATGATTTGTTTGTTCAAGATCGTCTCCTGTAATTATGATATCCTCTACATACACAATAAACAAAGCTATATTTTCATCCACAAAATGCTTAACAAACATAGTATGGCTGTTTGGCATTGAGCAAAACAATTTTGCTTGAGAACTTTTGTTAGCCTGTCAAACCACGCCCTTGGAGATTGTTTGAGGCCATATAGAGATTTACGAAGCTTGCACACCATGTTTGAGGTGCTGGGTGATTCAAGTCCGGAAGGTATTTGCATATATACCTCCTCTTCTAACTCCCCATTTCGAAAAACATTCTTTATGCCTAGTTGGTGTAGAGGCCAATCTAGATTTACTGCTAGAGATAATAGGACCTGAACAGAATTTAGTTTAGCAACAGGTGCAAATGTCTCTTCATAATCTACTCCATATGATTGTGTAAATCCCTTTGCAACCGACCGAGTCTTGTACCTATTTATTTGCCATCAACATTGCATTTAATTGTGAATATCCTTTTACATCCCACTGTTATCTTCCCTTTTGGAATAGTGGTGACTTCCCATGTGCCATTTTTCACAAGTGCTTGAACTTCTTCCATTACAGCTGCTGCCCATTCGGGTCTTTGTAGTGCCTCTTGAATAGTTCTTGGAATTTCTACACTGTCAACAACTGCTATAAAGGACCTGTAATTTTGTGACAATTTTCCATAGGAGACATATCTCTCAATAGGGTGTTGAGTACAAGTTCTCACCCCTTTTCTCTTAGCAATAGGAATATCAATATCTGCTATATTTATATCCACAGGTTCAGGATTAGGAAGAATATTACCTGTGGGAACTTCATTTCCTAGAGCCTGGTTGGATTCATGGTTTTGCATTGGAGTTGTGCTTGACTCTTCATCCTTCCTCCTTTTTCTCTTATGCCAACAGTTATCTTCTCGTGTTTCTGGGCCATGGTTTTGTTGAGATGTAGTTGAAACTTTAACTACATTCTGTTCAATTTCTGCTGCAGGTTGTCACAACCTCTACTGTCCTTTCAGTATGTTTAGGTACAGGTTCAGCTGTTTGAGTGTTATGGTTCTGGTCTGGTAAGGTTTGTGCAAAAGTAGTGCATGGTCGGTTATCACAAGAGCCAAAGGTTGGTATTCTGAGTTTTCAGTTGGATAGGTGTTTGGTTGCTCCACCTAAATCCCAACTTTGGGGTAATAGGGCTTATTAGAATGAATGTATAAAAATAACTGATTACAAACAGTTATTGCAGGATAGTTAGACAGCTAACTACTTTTCTTTCACTAATAGAATTCTGTTAGTTAGTTTGTGATTAGTTTCAAGGGCTGGAGGTTTATAAATACCTCCTTTGTAACTGCATTAAAGGTTAACTTTTTCAGAATCAATAATATCACTTTTTCTTTTTTTTTGTTCTCAATACTTTCTCTTATTTTCTCTGTTCTCTCAGTTCTCTAAATCTGATATGGTATCAGAACTTGTTTCTTTGTAAAAGCTCTTCTCTTTAGTTTATCGAGCTGCACCTTCACATCCATGGCTTCCGCATCTCAAGGTTTCAGTTCGCATTAATTTTCGGCAACGATAGCTGAGAAATTGGATGATTCCAACTATCACACTGGTGACAACATGTTGAACCAGTCATTAAATCGCATAAACTGCAGAGGTTTGTGGTTAATCCAATCATTCCACCTCAATTTCTCACAGAAGATGATCGAATCATCAATCGCATTAATCCTGAATACGAAGCTTGGGAAGTGCAGGACCAAACGTTGCTTGTTTGGCTTCAGTTGACACTCTCGAAGTTTGTCCTTTCTCGCGTGCTAGGCTCAAATCACTCATATCAGGCATGGGAGAAGATTCACGAGCATTTCAGCCTTCACACCAAGTCTAGGGCACGACAATACGGATCGCGATGCGTGTTGTCTCACTCGAAGGGAAAACAATGGATGAGTACCTTCACAAAATCAAAGGCTACGACAAGCTTGCTGGCATTGGAGTTCCGGTATGGCATGAGGAGCATGTCGATGCTATTTTTGAAGGTCTACCTTCGGATTATGCGCTAGTAGTTTCTATGATTGAAAGCAAGAAATGTACGCCATCAATTGCAAAGATTGAGGCTCTACTTTATGGCCACGAAATTCGTCTTGTTCGGTATAATCGAGACACTCAGATGCTTGCGTCTCCATCCCTGAATTACACTCAAGGTTATTTGTATGGAAGCTCATTCTGGTGGCTCTAGAGGAGTTATGGTAGAAGTAACGATGGCCATAATACTTTGTCTGATCGAGGTGGTGGTTGCGGTGGTTCTGGAAGAGGCCGCAATGGAGGCAGATTTGCTAACTTCCAGTGTCAAATCTGCCTCAAGTATGGCCACACTGCTAATGTGTGCCACTTTTGTTTTGATATGAATTTTCAACCTCATGAGTTACTCACCTTTGTTGATCCAACTACACTCCAACCAATCCCTTATTCAATTGCCTCGGGTAGGACCTCAAATACTTGGGTTAATCCTAACTCTAAACCAGTTACTCAGTCCTCCAGCTAGCCTAGTGTGATGCTTACCAATTCAACACCTCAGGGTAATGGTCAAGCGAGCTCAACATGGATTCCAGATTCTGGAGCTAGTTTTCATGTCATTGGTGAATCACAACATATCAAATAGCTGACACATTTTGATGGACCTGACCAAATCTTTATAGGAAATGGTGAAGGTTTGAGTATTTCCAACACTAGTTTTTCATCTTTTTTGTCTCCTAATGACTCTCATATTACTTTCAAACTTAATAAGCTGTTACATGTTCCTTCTATTTTGAAAAATTTGCTAAAGATAATGTTGTTTTCTTTGAATTTCACCCTCAGTTATGCCTTGTCAAATCACAGGGGACCAATAAAGTGCTCCTTCAAGGTGCTGTGGGTGCCGATGGTCTCTATTCTTTTCATAACATCAAACTCCAGGATCACAAACCTTAGTTGTTATCAACAACATCTTCTACTGCTAATAAAGAGTCTACTGTTACATCTAGTTCTGATTTTTCATCTCCTAGCACTGTTAACCTTTGGCATGCTAGGTTAGGACACCCTAATAGTCATTTACTAAAATGTGTTCTTGATCAGTGTAACATTTCTTCATCTAATAAAGTGATTACAGATTTTTGTGCCTCTTGTTGTGTGAGAAAATCTCATAGGCTGTCTTCCTATGCTTCCACTTCAGTTTATTCTCCTTTAGAACTTGTCTTCACATATTTATGGGGGCCTTCTCATTTAACCTCCTACTCTAGTAGTTTGGGATTATTGATGTCTACCAGAAGTTAGAGAATGAGAGAGAGACAGAGAGAAACATCAGAGAGAGAGATAGAGCGAGACACAGAGAGGGAGAGAGTTTGTGGGAGAGGGAGGGAGAGATGGAGAGATAGAGGTTGGAGGAGCGTGAGAGAACATCCTCTGCGACGCGACAGTAAACCGAAGCAGAGGAGTCATGGAGGCAGGCATAGAAGGAGCTTAATAGATATCTCAAGCAGATGGAGGAGCAGGGAACAAAGGGAGAACAAAGAAGATACGAAATGCTCTAACAAGAACGTGAGGGACGATAGCTACGATAAGAAAGAAAATTGGACGAAGGTGGCCAGCAGGAGGACAGCAAAGGAAAGGAAGAAGAAAACATCAGAGGAAAGAATATCCCATAACCACGGCACGCGGGGTAAACCTACAGACCACCATCTCAACTGGAGAAACAAGGAGGACATCACGTCTTATTACTTCACCCACTTCATAGATGAAGTTAACGAAATGCAGCTCTAGGAAAAGTTTAAGCTATGGGGTGATGTGCGCAAGGTTTATATCGCCAAACGCCGCAACAAGGAAGGCAGAAGATACGAATTTGTGTGATTTAAGGGAGTTTCGAATGCAAAACGTTTGGAGGTGCAGTTGGATAACATTTTCATCAATGACCAAAAGCTGTTTGTCAACCTACCTAGGTTTGCAAGATCAACCTGGACTCTAAATGTGCAGTCAAAGGTTGTTAATGGAGGGGAGCCAAACAAGGAACATAGCAAACGCCGAGAAGAAGCCAGCAAACCAAGATTGAGATCTTACGCGGAGGTGACGGTCCAGGCAGGAGCTTCGGGGGGAAGGATGAACTGCGAAGGAATAACACCCATCATTTCGATCACACCACACGAAGGCCGCGAGTACTGGTGCAATGGGGCTTGGGTTGGGAAACTAAAGAAACCAATGGCGATGGAGAAAATGGAGGATCGTATATCATGGGATTTAGGGTACACTACACGTACCAAATTCCTTGGTGACGATATGGTCCTCCTTACTGGGCTGTCGGATGACAAAGCCCAGCAGATTATCAAATCGGAGACCGACGGCGGCAATTCCTTCTTTTACTCCTTTGAGAAGTGGCGGCCGGGATGTAGGCCAAACAACCGGGTTGTTTGGCTCCAAGTCTGGGGATTCCCGATTGAGGTGTGGGACATTGAACACATGAAGAAGGTCGTCTCCCCTATTGGTGATGTTATTGAACCTGATGACGACACTGATGACTGCCGCCGTTTGGATCGAGCTCGTCTGCTGGTCCGGACACCCCTTCCGCCGGCGATCAAAAAGGAGGCCATTGTTCGCATCGGGGATACTGATTATAGGGTGGGGATGGTGGAGGAGGTTGGAGATGACGGGGATGCAAAGCACA
Source organism: Glycine max (assembly GCF_000004515.6). Taxonomy (NCBI): domain Eukaryota; kingdom Viridiplantae; phylum Streptophyta; class Magnoliopsida; order Fabales; family Fabaceae; genus Glycine; species Glycine max. The sequence goes on along the minus strand of NC_038246.2, from coordinate 21,149,602 downwards.
GGAGAACCCCTCCGTCAGGCGATTGGTCGGAGGAGCTAACGTCCGCTAAAGGAGGCGACGCCGCTGACAATGACGACTCCGACACCACCTTCTCCTACTCGCCGGAGTTGTCCTCGAAGAAGATGCTACTTCGATCGAACCACTGGTCTCACGACATAACCAGTGGATACTACTGCAAACCTCCTAGCCACCCTAGTCCGCTGGACAATAGCATCTTTGATGATACATGCAGAGAGAAGTCAGAGGACAGAGGGAAGCATAACCTGGGCCTAATTTCAGCAAGGGTTGACCCTGCTGATTGCTTCGCAGAGAAGGCAGAGGCAAAAGAATTAACTGAAGGGGCAACCTTGGACACTATAAAAGCTGGTTCACAGCAGGATAATGGTGACCAGTTAGGAAACATTTTGAATTGTGAAGAAAAAGCAGAAAAGGAACAAACTTTATATGGGGTAAGCAGGGGACATATAACGGATTTGGGATCCCAACCAAGTATGTTTTTTTTTTGCAGACTCAAAAGGCTATTGGGCCAACTAGTAACTCGGGCCCAATAGGGAAGGTTGAGGGGTGTAATAAGGAAGTTTACCCATCTACGACCCATTCATCTAAGGGGAGCCCTGATATGTTTTCCAAAGTTTACGTTAGACAAATATATGCCCCATCCAAAGCTCTCCCTTTCGAGCCTGTAGTAGAAGAACCTAACATGTTAAAGGAGGATAATGGTTTGGACGTTTTAAATAATTCTCAAGACAGAGGCCCAAACCACAGAGTTTTAGAAGCAAATGAGGGGTTAAAAAGCACAGAAGAATGTAATTTCGATGTCATGGAAGAGGCTAAGCAGCAATGGCACCTTGCGAAAATCATAGGTCTACAGGCTGATATAGACCAATCTGAATATATCCACAGCTTTGTAAACATGGAGTTGGGAAATAGGAATATTCATACATGAATATCCTTTCCTACAATATTAGAGGGTTGGGTAGAGGCATTAAATGGGCCTCTATCAGGAACTTGGTGGGGAAGTTTAAAATTGATTTACTATGTCTTCAAGAAACTAAGAGGGAGGCTATGGATAAAGCATCATGCCAATCTCTATGGGGTCAACTTGATGTGGCTTGGGAATGGAAGCCTGCTGTGCATGCTGCTGGGGGGTTGCTTTGTGCTTGGAATAATAATACTTTTTAGGTTGACTTTCGTATTTCTGATAAGGATTTCATTATGCTGGGTGGGGTCTAGCTGTCTGAGATGCAAAGGGTGGTTATGGTCAATATTTATGTCCCATGTGACCTTGTGGGAAAAAGACAGCTTTGGCATAATCTCAGCAGTAGAAAGATGCAATCCCAAGACAATTGTTGGTGTCTTGTAGGGGATTTCAATTGTATTAGACACCCTTTAGAAAGAATGGGGAGTAACCGCAGCAACTCAGACACTAACATTATATCTGAATTTAATGATTGGCTTGCTGATATGGAGGTTGATGATATTCCATGTATGGGCAAGCCTTTAAATTATTATTTTCAACTACTTGTCACCCACAAACCGATGGGCAAACGGAAGTTGTTAATAGGACTTTGGGAACTTTGCTTAGGACAGTTTTGAGGAAGAACATAAAAACTTGGGAAGCTTGTTTACCCCATGTTGAATTTGCTTACAATAGAGCTGTTCATAGCACCACTAATTGTTCTCCTTTTAAAGTTGTTTATGGTGTTAACCCACTAACTCCTCTTGATCTTTTGCCTATGCCTAATGTTTCTGTTTTTAAGCATAAAGAAGGTCAAGCAAAGGCGGACTATGTGAAGAAGCTTCATGAGAGAGTCAAAGATCAAATTGAGAGGAAAAATAAAAGCTATGCTAAACAAGCCAGCAAAGGGAGAAAGAAGGTTGTCTTCGAACCCGAAGATTGGGTTTGGGTGCACCTGAGAAAAGAAAGGTTTCCGAAACAAAGGAAATCAAAGCTTCAACCAAGGGGAGATGAACCATTTCAAGTGCTTGAAAGAATCAATGACAATGCTTACAAAGTTGAGCTGCCCGGTGAGTATAATGTTAGTTCCACCTTCAATGTCTCTGACTTATCTCTTTTTCATGCAGATGGAGAATCCGATTTGAGGACAAATCCTTCTCAAGAGGGAGAGAATGATAAGGACATTCATCCTTAGCTCCCAAGGTAGGTCATCCTCGATGCTTTCGAAGCCACTTAGTTTCTTAAAGCATCCTACCCATGCTCCTGTAAGCCACTTCTTCTCCCCCCATTGTGCTTCTAGTTGAATCGTCGAGTGTGATTGCGATTGTTTCGAGTGTGAGATTTGAATTTGCTTCCTCTGTTCGGCACCCATTGTCGTATTGGCTACCACTGTTGCATATGATCTGATAGGGGTCCTGTGGTGCGTTGCATTCTGACCCGCTGTTTTCTCTGTTGTGAGGATTCTTGGCTTGGCATTGTGCTCCACTATCCGCACCCTCCGTCTCCCGTACTTTGGAAGGTTGACGTACAACTTTAGACCATCTATCATGATATTATCAAGCCGTCTCTCTAGTGTGTGTTCGTCCTGTACCCCCTTGAATCTTGCAAACCCGTATCTTCTTCCCCCTTTGTTCCTGTTGCTTGGGATGAAGATCTCCCTCACATCACCCCATTTTTTGAAGTGAGCCCAAAGATCCTTCTCCTTTGTGTGTTCTGGGAATCGCGTGAAATAGAACGTGGTAATGTCATGGTTTTCCCTCCAATTTGGGTGGTGATACCTGTGTAGCTTGCCTGTCCTCGAATTGTCGTTGGTCACTTTGGGATCCTCTTGTTTTCTCTCAGTTACTCTCTGTTTTCCTCTCCCTCTACTCACAGTGGTCCACTCACCCTCCCTCCCCCCCTCTCTCTCTCTAACTCTCTCTCTTTCTCTCTCTTCACTACTCTTAAATCATACTTTTTGGCTGTACATCTTTTAAACAGCCCAATGAACTTTTCTAGTTTTATATATATATATATATATATATATATATGTGTGTGTGTGTGTAAATACAGAAATCACTCTGATAAGAGATAATGTATCCCACAAAACAGTAGGAAAAATAAGAACCAAATGGATAGCAAGTATACCTTTTCCTAAATACACTCAAGAACTGAAATTTGTTTGCTTTTTTATTATAGTACTGAAGAAACATGTGGCTTATAGCATGTTGAATGTCTTGCTGACATTTTTATCCTTAAAAGAACAAGCCTAATCATTCAAAAGCTCAATCTTGTTATGAATTTTTAAGCCCCTATATGCTGTCATTATGGATTTGCATACAATTCTGTAACATGGCTAGACTGAAACCAAACTTAAGCTACAGAAGAACCACTACCATCACGGTCTTTTAATCAATACTAAAAGGAGTACCTCTAGAACTGTCTTGAGAAAAAACTTATATTTCTCTGGGGTAACCAGTTTGACAGCAGCAGAGCCACACTTCCGTAATAATATTTCAAATATAACAGTGACCTGCATAAAACAAAAAATTATTCCTATGGTTCTATCAAGTATACAAGTGAATATGTTCATGTGCAGGTGCATCTAATTAAGCACACAGCATGTTTAGGACAAGGTGTTAAAGCAAAACATTAGATATTGTACATGCCTTTGATTTAAAATGATTTCTCGAAACAGACGACCAGGGGAGGATTTCAGCAATAACTTCTGAGAGAATATTCTGCAGCTCTCTTGCTTCTAAGCTAGATACCATCACTTTAACAAAGCCCAAGACAGCCTGTTATAGATGTAAGATTAAACTCAACAATGACAGAAAGATGCTCCAATCCAAAATACAGAAAGATGATCTTGAAAAGGTAGAACACTCACTTTTATGATTTCCACATCTTTTGTTTGCAGCAAAGATAAAAGGGAAGGGACAAGATCAGAAACGGAGATAAGAAGATTTGTATCCTTGTATAACAATACAGACAGCGCAGACACTGCTCCGCTTTTTATATGGGGAGATGAACCAGAAAGATATCCCATTATCTGTGTATTGAGAGTATACAACTACAAGTCACTGACATATTCCACAAAATGCATATTATCAACTCTAATTATCACAACATATTATGTAAGCTTTTTCATACACAAAATAAGTTCATCCGCACACTGTGGACACTGCATTGATTACATGATTATTGGCTTAAAACAAAACATGAAAAATGCATGATAATTGTGGAAAGTTCAATACTTAATAAAGTGATATCCCACAAGCATACATGAACTTACCATGCTAACTAGTTTGTGATACGGTTCAATAGAACCAACAAATGATGAGTCTCTCAAGGTAGAACTTATATTTAAGAGTAAATCATATGCTTCCTTCCTGGTTTCATCCTTTCCCTAAATAGAACCATTGAACATAAATCAGTAAAGTTATCACCTCTCCTCCGTGATTCAATACATGGAAGACAAATATAAGCAATGAACTTCAAGGCATGTACTTGATATACTTACATCTTTTAATGTGAGAATGATTTCATTGAGAATAAGAAAAGCTTTTGAGTTATCCTCTTCCTCTAAACTAACATGCAGAATGCACATATATAAAAATAAAAAATAAATAAAGACCACTCAATAGTGTACAATACAACTATATATAAATGATATCCATCCCTCCCATCCTCCTTCAATGATCAAAGAACAAGAAACACAAAGATCATCAAAATAACTTGACTTACAAACCCAGCAAGAAAACATCTTTAATATGCAATAATTTGGCACGGGCTCTTTGCAGAATATTAAAAAGGAAAAAAAATATATTCAGACATCTGACTAACAAAAGTGCCATGTACATTTGTTAAACCAGTTTTACAGTAATTTCAACAATCAATGGAAAACAAAAAATTCTAAAGAAACATAGCCATATTAATGTTGTTATTGGCGGTTCATGGCAGAAAGCCAAAAATCCGTCATAAAAATATGACGGATGGCATAACAGCAAATGGCAGATGTCATGGCGGACAAATATATATATATATATATATATATATATATATATAAACAAAATAATAGATAAAAAATAAATATAAATAAAAAATTAAAAAATAATGGATTCCATTCAAATAAACTAAAAACTTTTCATGAGTTCACACAATAACCAACACCAAATAAATTCATTCAACAGTTCAAAATAACAAAAGGATAAAAGCATAATGCAAAGTGCAAAGTAAAGGTAGAGGCTTTAATCATCTTCTCCAATCCCAACATAATCCTCTTCGTTGTTATCATAAGCAGAACCAAAAATTAAAAGAGTGTCAAACAAAAAAAACAAAAACAGAACCAAAAATTAAAAAAGAGTGTCAAACAAAAAAAAGTGTCAAACAGAAAAAAGAAATAGAACAAAAAAAAAACAGAACTAGGGTGTTGCCGCCGCCGCTGTCCATTGCTCGCGTGCGTGGTGTGTGGTGCTTGCGTGGTGCCGTGTCGACTTCGGGTGAGACCGTTAGAGAACTCGCGCTAGTGCGTGGTGCCGTCGTTGCTGGTGCGTGCTGTGTGCTGGAGTTCGTGTGGTGCTCGCGTTGCAGTTCGAGAGTTCGCGTGCTGCATGCTGCTCATCCCATTTTGGGAAAATTTTCAAAAAGAAAGTTTCTTCCGCCATAACCTTCCGCCACCACCGTTAAGCCTATGGCAGCCGCCATTTGAAACCCGCAACACCACCGCTATTTGGTGGCGTTTTTTCAAAAAACCACCACGCCATACCGCCATGGTGCCGCCATTTGACAACACTAAGCCATATATAAACTGCTACGGTGAGAATGTCTAACAACCTAAATTCTGACAACCTACAATATACCGTGGTCATGGAAACAAGCACAACAAGTGATGCTTCAATACTGCAAGTTGGTAACAATAACATTAATGTTACCAGTTTATTTCTTTAAAAAATTTACAGTGCTCAAAATAAGAATTTTAATTGCAATTAAAATTATTGTTAGATTTTAGTTTAAAACCAATTGTCATTAAGTGAAATTACCCAACAGATATATAAGTTGCACCCCGAGAACTAACGTAGACGATGTGGGACTTTCTAACAAACACACACCTCCATAGATGCATGCTGCAAGAGCAGGTGAGCCTACTAGAATAGGCGAGAACCAAGATGAGCAGCTATAGGCCCTAATACCATGTTAGATTTCAACATAAAACCAACTGCCAGTAAGTGAAGTTGTCCAACAGATATATAAGTTGCACACCAAGAACTAAGGCAGGCAATGTGGTACTTTCTAACAATTACTATTGATAGAAAAATTGAAAATTTCAAAGTATTTTAGTATGATACTCAAGACACCGTGTTAAACTTAAATCTTGAATGCTATAATTGAACTAGAACAAAACTAATCAAAAACCTAGTCGGGCTAGCTATCCAGTTTTGGTTGGGGTTTAGTACAACAATAGTTGAAAATGGCACATAGACTTAGCAGTAGAGAAGGAGTTGGATGCTGAAATGAATTTCTGCAACATAGTTGCCAAAAAAGTTATAGAAGCATATTACACATTGTAATATCATAGACATGAAGAGATTACGATAAATTGTATATAAGAATGAAACGTTATTGTTGAAGATCAATGCAAAATCAACAGATTCTGTTTGTACAACTCATTAGGATTTAATGTACAAAATTATAAGCTGTCATTTCTGTCTTTACCATATTTAGAATTTGGATTTATAGGGAGATCAATTCCCTTGATTTATAGGCTAGATTATTGCTCTCATTTCTATCCTGAGCATTCTATATATACCTCCCATGTACCATTCACAGATTCAAGGGAAAATAAAACCTCTTTCCGCATGGTATCAAAGCTCGATCTAAACTATCCTAAACCTAGCGCCGCCAAGCCATGGTAGACCAAAAATCTGATGAATCGCTCACGGTGGAGATTGGATCATTTTCGACCAGCTCACACGATAGGCTTACTCACCTCATCACTAGCCATAAATTGAATGGTCAGAACTATACCCAATGGGTAAGGTCAATCAAGATCTTTCTTCTAGGAAAAGGAAGGGAAGGCTACATCACAGGAGATTCAAAGTGTCCTAAGAAAAGGGCCACAAATGTTAAAAAATGGCAACTTGAGAACAGTCAAGTAATGTCATGGTAACTCAACTCCATGACAAATGAAATTGGTAAAAATTTTCATGTTCTATGGTACTGCAAAAGATATATGAAATGTACTTAAACATGGACAACACATCTGCTGTTTTTGAGATAAAAAGCATACTCCATGACCTTCGACAGGGAGAGTCCTCTGTTACTAAGTATTTTAACATACTCTACAGACATTGGCAGCAACTGGACATATATGAAGAAGTTTCATGGTGTTGTACAGAAGATAAGAAGTATAAGGAGCTGGTGGAAAAACAAGGATCTTGATGAAGTTCGTGGAAGAATCCTTGGAACCAAGTGATGAGGACAAGGCAAGGAATAAGGGCAAGGAACCTTTAGAAGAACTTGGAGGACCTATGGCAAGGGCTAGAACAAAGAAGGCCAAGGAAGCTCTTCAACAAGTATTAACCATGCTATTTGAATTTAGGCCCAAGTTACAAGTGGAGAAGCTTCGGATTGTTAATTGCATCATGTTCCAAGAAGAGTAGAGGATGCCACTTTTGTTGAGTGGTTTTATTAGCATTTTGTTAGTTGAAATAAAGGCCCAAACTTGTGTTTAAGTGGCTATCAATTCTCTTGGGATTTGCACCACCTATGGGCTTGTTTTAATTTAAATAAATTAAGGTTTAATAAGGTGAAAACTCTAGGATTGTGGCTGCCTCTTGGCTGACTGATGAGGACATGTTCAAGAGCAAGGGCAAGGATCCACTTGAAGGACTTGGAGGACCTATGTCAAGGGCTAGAGCAAGGAAAGCCAAGGAAGCTCTTCAACAAGTGCTGTCCATACTATTTGAATACAAGCCCAAGTTTCAAGGAGAAAAGTCCAAGGTTGTGAGTTGTATCATGGCCCAAATGGAGGAGGACTAAATGACACCACTTTGTCTCAATTTTAGAGTGTTTAGTTTGTCTAAATAATGGTCCAATCCTTGTAAAGTTGGCTGACCAAAAATATGTTTTGGGTTAATCAACTAAAAGGGCTTTAGTTAGGTTTAGTTCAAGTTGTAATAAGGGCCCAATTGGCAACCTAGGCATCAGCCTTTTGGGAGACCAAATGGTGGCTGACTTGTTGGCTGTTGGGGGTGACTTTTGGTTGCCACAATTTCAGTTACACTCAGCCATTAAGTTTTTTTTAATTCCCTAGGTTAATGGCATTAAGTTATTTTAATTCTAGGTTAGTGGGTCATTACTAAAATCTGTTGTAAAGCTTCTATATAAGCTGAACCATTTTATCAATAAACACAAGTTGAGTTTTATTCAGAAAATTAGAGTTTATCTCTTTTATCTTAGTGAGAGTGATTCTCCTAAATTCTTGAGTGATTCAAGAACACCTTGGCTGTATCAAAGGACTTTCACAACCTTTGTGTGTTGCCCTCGCTGGAAAGAGTGATTCTTTCCTTCCTTTCATCATCACCCTTGTTCTTTCAAACCACAATTCCAGAAAATCCACCTCTGCCCAGAATATCTCGTGGCCATAACTCCCATTTTACGCACTCAAATTAAGTGATTCTTGAGCCTAAATTGAATTTCAAAACGAGACCTTTCACCTCGTTTTGGAATCACCTCATTTGGAGCCCTGTAGCTTCAGTTATTGTCATTTCTATATTTCTGTCCAACCACCACTTAACCTACGTTTTACCATCCCATTCATCCATTTTATGACAAGAACCACCTGATTAAGACCCACGAAATTAACCACCTTATTTTCCATCCTTACCTTAATCAATTTCCGCATTTTCCATCAAGGTTTAATCCTAGACGATCCTAAGTCAGCCCTTGTTCCATGAGGGATCATATCATTTGGTAATCAGAGCTCTGGTTCTATGATCAACACTTCCTTTGCTGGAAATATTGGGTAACATCCTTCTTTATTCTCTTTGCCATTTATATTACCTTCTTATTCATATATATTTTTTTAGGTTGAACCATTGCAAAAGTTAGGCCTTTTGATCTCTTTGTTATAAAAAAAAAAAAAAGAAGCAGAATTTCGTATAAGCAAAATTAAAAAAAAAAAAAAATTGGGCTGAATGGTTCATGCTTGAAGAACTTTTTTTAAAAAAAAATCTCTTTAAGGTAATATATTGGTTGCATGAAGGATTATTACTTGAATTCCTAAATTCTGAATTTTATTTCCTTCATTTGTGCCTAAAAACATTGTTAGCCTTTTTCTTGGTTAACCTTTTCCTTGTCTCTCTAGCCTTACCTTACACATATTGGTGAATTGTTCTTTGTTGTGGCCATAATCTCTTGAATTGCCTAAGAACTCAAGGGGAATTAGAGTGGTAAAAGGCAAGAGTGTTTCATTAGAGAAAAGCCATAATTGTGTGATACACTTGAGTGGGTGAGGTATTCAAACAGCAACTATAATTGTCTTGTTATGTTTGATTTGTTTGTTTGAGATGTCAGGTACTAATCCTAATGATGGAGTGGGGCTTTCGCAATTCCAAATGCAAGCTTTGATGCAACATATGGAGAGGTTAATGAAACAACGAGATGATGCGCTCCATGAGAGGTTGGATCAAATGGAGAATAGAGATCATAATGAAGAAGAAAGGAGGAGAAGAGGGAATGATGGTGTTCCTAGACAAAACCTAATTGATGGTATTAAACTCAACATTCCTCCATTTAAAGGAAAGAATGATCCGGAGGCCTACTTGGAGTGGGAGATGAAAATAGAGCATGTTTTCTCATGCCACAACTATGAGGAGGACCAGAAGGTGAAGCTTGCCGCCACGGAGTTTTCCGACTATGCTCTTGTGTGGTGGAACAAGCTACAAAAGGAGAGAGCAAGAAATGAAGAGCCAATGGTTGATACATGGACGGAGATGAAAAAGATCATGAGGAAGCGATATGTGCCGGCTAGTTACTCAAGGGACTTGAAATTCAAGCTCCAAAAACTAACCCAAGGCAACAAGGGGGTTGAGGAGTATTTCAAGGAAATGGATGTGCTCATGATTCAAGCAAATATTGAAGAAGATGAGGAGGTACCTATGGCTCGATTTCTTAATGGTTTGACTAATGATATCCGTGATATTGTTGAGCTGCAGGAGTTTGTTGAAATGGATGATTTGCTTCACAAAGCAATGCAAGTAGAGCAACAATTAAAAAGGAAAGGAGTGGCTAAGAGGAGTTTTACCAACTTTGGTTCTTCTAGTTGGAAAGACAAAGGTAAGAAAGATGGGGCTGCTACTTCTAGTAGTTCCACACCTATCCCATCAAAAACTCGCTCAAAGTCCTAAGAGGAACCCTCTAAAAGGAGTAGAGATGTGAAGTGTTTCAAGTGCCAAGGCCTAGGACACTATGCTTATGAGTGCCCTAACAAAAGGTCCATGGTTCTTAGAGATGGAGAATATATAAGTGAATCTGATGTTGAAGAGGAAGAGGAGAGTGAGTACGTAGAGGAAGAGGAGACTCCGGAGGGAGATTTGTTGATGATTAGGCGGTTACTTGGTGGTCAATTGAAGCATGAGGAGGAGAGCCAAAGAGAAAACATCTTTCACACTAGATGTTTAATCAATGGCAAGGTGTGCATGGTGATCATTGATGGAGGTAGTTGCACCAATGTGGCTAGTGCTAGATTAGTGTCAAAGCTAAATTTAGCTACTAAACCACATCCTAGGCCATACAAACTTCAATGGCTTAGTAAGGATTGGGAGGTGCAAGTGAGGCAGCAAGTTGAAGTGGACGTTTCCATTGGGAAATACAATGATAAGGTACTTTGTGATGTTGTTCCTATGGAGGCCAATCACATACTTTTGGGGAGACCATGGCAATTTGATAAAAGAGCCAATCATGACGGTTACACCAACAAGATCTCTTTCATGCACCAAGACAAAAAGATTGTGCTCAAGCCATTGAGTCCACAAGAAGTGTGTGAGGATCAAAAGAAAATGAGAGAAAAACTTCTTCAAGAGAAAAGAGAAAAAGAAAAAGTGAGCAAAACACTTGAGAGTGAGAAAAAGAGGGAAACACTTGAGAGGAAAAAGAGTGAACAAAAGAAGAGTGAAACACTTGAAGTGAGGGAGAGCTATTTAGCCACAAAAAGTGAGGTCAAGAGGTTGTTTCGTGCTAAACAGTCACTATATATCTTGTTTTGCAAAAATCAGATTTTGACCACTAACACTTTTGATGATTTTGAAGTGCCTTCTAGTGTTAAAACTCTTTTGCAGGATCCAAATGTGCCAAGTGGACTACCACCTTTGAGGGGAATTGAGCATCAAATTGATCTCATTCCGGGAGCTTCTTTGCCCAATAGGCCAGCCTATACAAGTAATTCACAAGAAACCAAAGAGATTCAAAGACAAGTGGATGAACTCATTAGCAAAGGTTGGGTAAGAGATAGTATGAGTCCTTGTGCTGTCCCAGTGATTTTGGTCCCTAAAAAGGATGGGACATGGCGCATGTGTTCTGATTGTAGAGCCCTTAATAACATCACCATTAAATATAGGCATCCTATACCTAGGCTTGATGATTTGCATTTTTTGAGGACTTTGTGGAGCAAGTTGGGCACTAAATTGTTATTTTCAACCACTTGTCACCCACAAACCGATGGGCAAACGGAATTTGTTAATAGGACTTTGGGAACTTTGCTTAGGACAGTTTTGAGGAATAACTTAAAAACTTGGGAAGCTTGTTTACCCCATGTTGAATTTGCTTACAATAGAGCTGTTCATGGCACCACTGATTGTTCTCCTTTTGAAGTTGTTTATGGTTTTAATCCACTAACTCCTCTTGATCTTTTGCCTATGCCTAATGTTTCTGTTTTTAAGCATAAAGAAGGTCAAGCAAAGGCGGACTATGTGAAGAAGCTTCATGAGAGAGTCAAAGATCAAATTGAGAGGAAAAATAAAAGTTATGCTAAACAAGCCAACAAAGGGAGAAAGAAGGTTGTCTTCGAACCCGGAGATTGGGTTTGGGTGCACATGAGAAAAGAAAGGTTTCCGGAACAAAGGAAATCAAAGCTTCAACCAAGGGGAGATGGACCATTTCAAGTGCTTGAAAGAATCAATGACAATGCTTACAAAGTTGAGCTGCCCGGTGAGTATAATGTTAGTTCCACCTTCAATGTCTCTGATTTATCTCTTTTTGATGCAGATGGAGAATCCGATTTGAGGACAAATCCTTCTCAAGAGGGAGAGAATGATGAGGACATGTTCAAGAGCAAGGGCAAGGATCCACTTGAAGGACTTGGAGGACCTATGACAAGGGCTAGAGCAAGGAAAGCCAAGGAAGCTCTTCAACAAGTGTTGTCCATACTATTTGAATACAAGCCCAAGTTTCAAGGAGAAAAGTCCAAGGTTGTGAGTTGTATCATGGCCCAAATGGAGGAGGACTAAATGACACCACTTTGTCTCAATTTTAGAGTGTTTAGTTTGTCTAAATAATGGCCCAATCCTTGTAAAGTTGGCTGACCAAAAATATGTTTTGGGTTAATCAACTAAAAGGGCTTTAGTTAGGTTTAGTTCAAGTTGTAATAAGGGCCCAATTGGCAACCTAGGCATCAGCCTTTTGGGAGACCAAATGGTGGCTGACTTGTTGGCTCTTGGGGGTGACTTTTGGTTGCCACAATTTCAGTTACACTCAGCCATTAAGTTTTTTTTAATTCCCTAGGTTAATGGCATTAAGTTATTTTAATTCTAGATTAGTGGGTCATTACTAAAATCTGCTGTAAAGCTTCTATATAAGTTGAACCATTTTATCAATAAACACAAGTTGAGTTTTATTCAGAAAATTAGAGTTTATCTCTTTTATCTTAGTGAGAGTGATTCTCCTAAATTCTTGAGTGATTCAAGAACACCTTGGTTGTATCAAAGGACTTTCACAACCTTTGTGTGTTGCCCTCGCTGGAAAGAGTGATTCTTTCCTTCCTTTTATCATCACCCTTGTTCTTTCAAACCACAATTCCAGAAAATCCACCTCTGCCCAGAATTATCTCGTGGCCATAACTCCCATTTTACGCACTCAAATTAAGTGATTCTTGAGCCTAAATTGAATTTCAAAACGAGACCTTTCACCTCGTTTTGGAATCACCTCATTTGGAGCCCTGTAGCTTCAGTTATTGTCATTTCTATATTTCTGTCCAGCCACCACTTAACCTACGTTTTACCATCCCATTCATCCATTTTATTCCAAGAACCACCTTATTAAGACCCACGAAATTAGCCACCTTATTTTCCATCCTTTCCTTAATCAATTTCCACATTTTCCATCAAGGTTTAATCCTAGACGATCCTAAGTCAGCCCTTGTGCCATGTGGGTTCATATCACTGACCAAGGAGTTGCACAATTTTCCATATGTTTATGTGTCTTAATTCTAGTTTTAATTAGGTATAATGACACCATCAATTGTTGTTATCAATTCTAGTTTTAATTAGGTTTAATGACACCATCAATTGTTGTTATTGGTGATCATTTCACTTGTGTAACCAACTTGATGTCATTCCTATTTATAGGCTGCACATTTTCTAATTAAAAAAATAGACCTTGAATTTGAGTTTTAATCACCTTCTAAAGTGTGAGAGTGAATCTCCTTAGTTACTTGAGTGATTCAAGAAATTGGTTTATCAAGGAACACCACCTTGTGTGTGACACCAATTCCGGAGGAGTGATTCTTCCAACCTCCTTCTTCATTCTCCTTCTTCATCTTTCTAAATCTTCATTCTTTAATCCTACTTGAACACCATTGTTATTATCTTCATTTTCCATTAAAACAAATTCAAACTTTGAACCAAATACCTTACATTCAACCCTCCATAAACTTGTCACTTTCTCTCTCATTCAATAAATTTAATAAAAAGAAAAAGAAAAACCTTTGAAGATCCATCTTCAACCCTTGTGCAAATGGGTTTACATCATCAAACCACTTCCCAAAATTCAGGAAGTCTTCTCAGATGTGAGAAGGGAAGAAAGTAGGAGGAAACTCATGCTGGGAACATCCATTGAGAGCTCGGCAATGGCAACAAGAGGATACCAGCCTCAACCACCACAAAAGAAAAACCGGCGCTAGTGTGATCATTGCAAGAGGTCAGGCCACACCAAGAAAACATGCTGGATCATTCATGGAAAACCTTCAAAAGCCAGGCAGTTCAAAAGCAAGGAAGGAAGAGGCAACACAGCCTTTAACCATCAACAAGCTGAGGTAAATTCTAATTCATCTCCATTCAGCAAAGAACAAACGTAGGCTCTTCAAAAAACTGCTTCAACAGTCTATGGTAACAGCAGAAAAAGGTGATATTGTTGTAGTGGCTCAAAGAGGTAATTTTTTACATGCCCTAAACACCAGTAAAGAAAGAACAAAGTCATGGATCATTGACTCAGGAGGCTTCAGATCACATGACTAGAGATTTTACTTTGTTTAGTAGTTATTCTCCATGTCCCTATAACTATACTGTCTGGATAGCTGATGGGACTCATTCTAAGGTCATGGGTATAGGATCCATCATTATTTCACAAAATAATACACTTGAATCAGTTCTGTATGTGCCAAAACATGATTGTAACTTGCTGTCCATTAGCAAGATTACAAGAGATTTGAAATGTGTTACTAAATTCTTCCCAAACCCGTGTGAATTTCATATTTTGGAGGTGGGGAAGACGATTGGCAATGCTGAAGAGTGTGTTGGACTCTACCTCCTTCAAGTTGAAAAACCAGAAGAACTCAAGAACCATTCTTATGTAGCAGCAACAGTTCCAAGTAGTGATAATTCTATCATGTTGTGGCACTATAGATTAGGCCACCCAAATTTCATGTACTTGGAAAAGATGTTTCCCTCATTATTTAATAAAAACATGAAACGTATTCAGTGTGAAATTTGTCAATTGTCTAAACATACACACAGCCATTACCCACCCCAACCCTATCAACCATCCAAACCTTTCTCACTAATTCATAGTGATGTATAGGGGCCATCACGAGCTATGAAGCACGGACACGTCGCCGAAGTGCCGCGTCTCGCGTCGGAGACGCACCGAACACACAAACGGGTACCACTCTGGTGCGACGCGATGTCCGTTGCCGTCGCCGTCGTCGGACACGTTGGATGCAGGAGACGCGTGATTGGACGCGGCCCAACAAGTGGGCACGCGCATCCAAACGCGGCCCAACCAACTATTTTATTATTTATTTAAAAAAGGCTTACCTAAAACGAAAACTGTTTCTGCACGTCTTCTCCTTGCCGCAAGCGAACCTCCATTGCTGCTCGCCGCCTCCATTTCCCCCTTTGCAGGTAGGCCCTTCTTTCTTTTCTGAGTTTTCTCATCTGCTCCATGTTGCTGCTTGCGTTTTTCTCGCCTCCGTTTCCCCCTTTGCTGCTTGCTACTTTTTGGTTTTGTTGCTTTTGGTTTCTCTCTCGCCTCTGTTGTTTCCCCGTTGATGCTTGCCTGGTTTTATGGTTTCTGATTTCATTGAAATGCTTTTGTGCTTCGACTATTCCACATTTGTTCCCTTTAAGTAAAATACCAATTCTCTCTCTTTCTTTTTCCATGTGTTGTGGCTGAACTCTGAAGTACCCATTACCCAATGCCATTTGATAGTTACAATGCATTTGTTTTACTTTCTTAATTAAAAAAGAGGCACAAAAAGAGCAACGGAAATTAAAAAAAAACAAGAAGAAGAAGTACAACACAAAAATTATTATTATACAAGGCCGAGTAGGTGTGGGGCATCAATTGAAGTATACTATTCAATTTCCCCTACCTTAATTTTTATTTTTATTATTTTATTTAGATAATTTTATTATATATATAGCTGTGTCCATGTCCTACATTTTGGATATTACAGGTGTCCACGTGTCCATGTCCATGTCGTGTCTGGTGTCCGTGTCGGTGTCGGTGCTTCATAGATCACGAGTTCACAACATTACTGGCTCAAGATGGTTTGTCACCTTTATTGATGAACACACACACATCACTTGAGTGTTTCTAATGAAGGAAAAATCAGAAGTAGGCAGGATATTTGAAATCTTTCACAATATGGTGCAAATACAATTTCAAAGCAGGATTCAGGTACTCAGAACCAACAATGGTCATGAGTATTACAACCTTGCTCTAAATTTCTATCTTCAAAAGGTTGGAATTGTTCATCAAAGTTCTTGTGCAGACACCCCCTAACAAAATGGGGTTGCGGAACGGAAGAATAGACACCTTCTAGAAGTGACTAGATCAATCATGCTAGCCTCCAATGTTCCAAAACAATTTTTGGTAGAAGCCATCCTTTTAGCAACTTACCTCATAAATAGAATGTCTTCTTGTATCCTTGACTTTAAGACCCCCTTCTCCACACTTCAAACCTTCTTCCCAAACAGCAAAATAGTTTCTTCCATTCCATTAAAAATCTTTGGATGTTCAGCTTTTGTCCACAACCTAAATCCTCACCGTAGCACATTGGACCCCAAATCCATCAAATGCATATTTCTTGGTTACTCTCATAAAAAAGGATACAGGTGTTACTCTCCCCATACTAAAATTTTTTACCGCACTATGGATCTAACCTTGTATGAAAATCAGCCCTATCAGATTTAGAGAACTGAGAGAACTGAGAAAATAAGAGAAAGTATTGAGAACAGAAAAAAAGAAAAACTGATATTATTGATTCTGAAAAAGTTAACCTTTAATGCAGTTACAGAGGAGGTATTTATAAACCTCCAGCCCTTGAAACTAATCACTAACTAACTAACAGAATTTTGTTTGTGAAAGAAAAGTAGTTAGTTGTCTAACTGTCTTGCAATAACTGTTTGTAATCAGTTATTTTTATACATTCATTCTAATACAGAAACTCAAGGGGAAAGGTTTTTCTACAGAAAAGTGTTTCACATTGAGTTTGTCCCTTAGTGCTTCAAATCTTGTTGAGGAAAGTGGCCTGGTTAAGACATCCGCCCATTGACCTAAGGCAGGAAGATGCGCAACTGAGAGCTGTTTGGCCAAAACTTGTTCTCTTACAAAAAAGACATCCATTTCCATATGCTTTGTTCTACTATGGAACACTGGATTGTGAGCTATGGACACTGCACTTTGATTATCACAGTAAATCATAGGAGTTCGAAAAGAAACATGTAATTCTGTTAGAAGGGTTCGAATCCAGGTTAATTCAGTAGATGTTTGAGCCAAGCTTCGATATTCAGCTTCAGTGCTGGACCTTGCCATGACTTTCTGCTTCCTGGACCACCAAGATATCAAGTTTGAGCCAAGAAAGATAGCTTCTCCTGATGTGGAACGTCTGTCATCAATATCTGATGCCCAATCAGCATCACAAAAGGCAAATAGTGCCATAGGTTTAGAAACAAAAGCAAGTTGAAGGAATAAGCCATGAAATATAGTACCCTTGAGATATCTTAATATCCTTTTGACCACAACCCAATGAGAATCCAATGGATTAGCCATATACTGACAAACCTTATTAACAACATAACTAATCTCAAGTCTAGTAAGGGTAGCATACTGCAGGGCATCCACTACTGACCTATAGAGAGTTGGATCATGAAATAGATCAGCTCTATTATTGGACAGTTTGCAGTTTGTAACCATAGGAGTAGAGATAGAGTCTGCCTCATCCATTTGAGTTTTATGAAGTAGATCTCTAACATACTTGCTTTGAGACATCAAAATAGACCTGTTAGGAAGATACTTAATCTCTAGTCCCAAGAAATAGTCCAAGTGACCTAGCAATTTGAGAGAGAAGGTTGTATTCAATCTCGAGGTTAACTGTTAAATGAGAGAATTAGAACTTCCTGTGATGATGATATCATCTACATAAACTAGAATGTAGATAGTGTGTTGTTGATGTGTATAAATGAACAAAGAGGGATCACACTTTTTTTTTATCAGCAAAAATAAGTATGTATATTGCTTTAGTACCAAAGGTACTGAAAAGTACATTATAAGTTAATTGTTATTTGGTTCAAAATCAGACTTAAAGAAGTCAGGATGTGAACCAAATTTTAGATACATAGATGCAACTAATATATGATCTGAATGTATTGTTATACCCTGCACTACACAATAAATCCACTTCTAAGGTTAATAGACCACTGATTGTAATGAGTGGCAAAACCCTTCTCCAAATTTCTGAGCCATGTCCGTAGCAAGAAAATTGCATCATCTAGCACTTTGCTGGCATCAAAGGTGTCATTGGAAAAGACCTTGTTCCTTTGCTGCCAAATGATCCATGTCAAGGCTAACCACCACCACTGCCACCTGTTAGCCCTTATTCCTTTGGGCACTCCAAGAATGTGTTAGAGGAAATGTTGGTTTGGGTTCATCGGGGAAACCCCTACAATATTCACCCAAGACCACGATTCCCACCACACAGGGATGATTTTGCTGCAATGAAAAAACAGATGGCCTACAAACCCAATCTGTATTAGTGTTGACCTTAACCTGTCAAACCACTGCCTTGGAGCTTGCTTTAACCCATAGAGAGCCTTGTTAAGTTTACAAACCAAGGATTTTTCTTCAACTTCAAAACCTACAGGTTGGGTCATATAGACAGTCTCCTCAAGTAATCCATTTAGAAAGGCATTGTTGACATCAAGCTGAAATAAGTCCCAGCCTTGTGAGAGAGCAAGAGTTAGAACTACTCTAATTGTAACTGGTTTGACCACAGAAGAAAATGTTTCATGAAAGTCAAAGCCATGAACTTGATGAAATCCCTTAACAACTAGTCTAGCTTTGTACCTATTGATTGAACCATCAACATTTTCTTCTATTCTAAAGACCCACTTGCATCCAATAGCTTGTCTACCAACTGGTAATGGAACTAAATCCCAAGTTTTGTTTCTCATTAGAGCATTATACTCCTATTGCATAGCTGCAAACCATTATGAACTTTCCAAGGCCTGCTTTACACTTTTAGGTTCAGAATGAGTAAGAAATAATGAAGGATGCAACCTAGGATTGTGTATTCCAGATTTAGACCTAGTTTGCATAGGGTGAGTGTTGATGGGAATGGGAGTTGATGCAGATACAGATTCACTATGAGACATAGTATTTGATGATAGAGGATGAGTAGGAGAGGGTGCAGTGGGTATAGATTCACTAGACAACACTATATTGGATGATTGAGGATGACGGGAAGTGGATTCAGGTGAGGTTTGATTTAAGGCGGTAGCAGAGAAACAAGAAGGAACAGAGGGAGCTGAAAGGGAATTAGAGGAAGGTATTTGGGAAAGTGAAGGTGTAGAGGCTGAAACAGGAGGAGATAGGTCAGGATTGAGGCAGAAATAGGAAGTAATATTTTGTGTTGAACTGAAGGAAGAGGAAAATAGATCTAAATATGGAAACCTCAACTCTTTAAACAAAACATCCTTAGAAATATAAATTCTACCAGTTGAAGACAGACACTTGTTGCCTTTATGTGAAGAGGAGTACCCCAAGAAAACACAATCTTGAGACCTGAAATCTAGTTTGTGAGTATGATAGGGTTTCAATAGAGGAAAGCATGCACAACCAAATGTTTTAAGAAAGTGAAAATCAGGCTCTTTGTTAAAAAGAGTGACAAATGGAATAGCAAAGTTGAGTGCTGCAGTGGGTAACCTATTAATCAAATAGACTGCAATGACAAAAGCATAATCCCAAAACTGTAGAGGTAGAGTGGCATGATGAAGTAATGTGAGTCCTAGATCAACTATATATGTCTATGCTTCCTTTCAACAACAACATTTTGATGATAAGTGTGTGGACAGATTAACCTATGTGAAATGCCATAGGAAGCTAATAAAGCAAAGAAGGGTCTATATTCACCACCCCTCAGATTGAACACTTTTTATTTTAGTGTTAAGTTGGAGTTCAACTGATAACTTGAAAGTTTGGAAAACAGACACAATTTCAGCTTGGGTTTTAATAGGAAATATCCAAGTATATCGTGAAAAGGCATCAATAAACGATACGTAGTATTTGAAACCAGAGTAGGAGGTTTTTTTTTTAACTGCAAAGATAATTTATATTAAAGTATGAAAAGTACCAGTGGTACTACAAGATACATAGGATATTAAACTCCTGTAAGAATAGAAAACAACAACCCAACAACAATCCACAAACCCTGCCCTTCCAAAAAAGCATTAAATAAAAACTAAAGACATTGCTGAGGACCAATGGTGAAAAGGGACATTGAAATCCCTTTCCCACCCCTTCAGCCAAGTCCACATAAGGAAGAGTGTACTATCTGCCAACTTAAAGATATCAAAAGACTGATTATGAAATATCATGTCATTTATGAGCTTCTAGATTGAGTTTGTAACTGTCAGCCACCAGATTTTCCATCTTCTATTAGTAGCCATTGATCCTGTTGTAGATGAATGCTGGAGGAAATTATCCATTAGCCTACAGTGGATGACTCTGACTTCCTTCACCCAAGAAAAGAATTTCCACCACAGAGGCAGAACTTTGTCACAAGTGAAGAACAAATGAGAGGCAGACTCAGGTTGGCTGTGGCAGAATGGGCAAAGGTCATTGTCAGTTTCAATTTGTCTCCTAGATAGGTTATCCTTAGTAGGAAGTCTATCCCATAACAATCTCCAGGCAAAAGATAAGGCTCTAGGAGGGATTTTAATATCCCAAAGTTGATGGAAGCCCAGATGCTGGACTTCATAAGGCTGCTCAGCTTTGATAACTTGGTAAGCAGATTTGGTAGAAAAAATCCCATTAGCTTCAGCTCTCCAAATCCAGGTGTCCTTCAAGTTGCTATTTAACCTGATTGCTGTGAGTTGTTCAATAAATTTTGAAGCTATCCCCATCTCATTATCAAACAAATTTCTTGATGCAAGCTCCATTGGAGCTTGTAGGCCTAGGATCTTCTTCATTAATGGATTTTTTTGCTTCTTGGAAGATAAATGGCAGCGGAATGGAGAAGGAAGAGAGAGAGGAGACGCCACTTCAAGGAGAAGATGAGTCTAGAAGAAGCTCACCACCATAGGAGGCCATGGATAAGAGCTTGGAGGAAGAAGGAGATGAATGAAGGGAGAGGGAGAGAAGAGCACGAAATTTTGTGCTCTAAAAGAGCTCTGAAATCTGAAGTTAATATTCAAATGATCAAAGTTTAAAAAAATGCACACACATGACCTCTATTTATAGCCTAAGTGTCACACAAAATTGGAGGGAAATTTGAATTTCAATTCAAATTTCACTTGAATTTGAAATTGAATTTGTGGAGCCAAACTTTGGAGCCAAAATTTCACTAATTATGATTAGTGAATTTTAGTTATGGTTCAACCCACTAATCCAAGATCAATTCCAAGATTCTCCACTAAGTGTGCTTAGGTGTCATGAGGCATGTAAAGCATGAAAGACATGCACAAAGTGTGACTATATGATGTGGCAATGGGGTGTAGTAAGCAAATGCTCACCTCCCCCTCTAAAATTTAATTGGATTGGGCTTCTACCAATTCAATTAAATTTATTTCCAACCACACACATCAAATATTATCTTAGTGCATGTGAAATTACAAAACTACCCCTAATACAAAAACTAGTCTAGGTGCCCTAAAATACAAGGGCTGAAAAATCCTATATTTCTAGGGTACCCTACCTAGATTATAGAGTCCTAAATACAAGGCCCAAAATTAATGAAACCTTAATCTAATATGTACAAAGATAAGTGAGCTCATACTTAGCCCATGGGCCTGAAATCTACCCTAAGGCTCATGAGAATCCTAGGGCCTTCTCTTGCATCTTTGGCCCAATCTTCTTGGAGTCTTCTATCCAATGCCCTTGGGGGGTAGGATTGCATCATTTCTTCTCCAAGAGAGATTCCATTCGCACCCATTTTCAGAGAAGGATCCCATATCTGCCACAATGTGATTTCTTAGGGAAGAGATTCGGTATAATTCTGGAAATTGGTCTTTGAGGGGAATCCCATGATCAACCCAAGAATCTTCCCAGAAAAGAATCTGATCACCCCTACCCACCTTCCAGCAAACTTGATTAGAGGCAGCAATCATACTCTGGTGTTGGTTAATGGCCCCTGATCATCCGACAAAGGATAAAAGTAAAGCTTTTGAGGCCCCTGATCCAATCCTCTCCAACCTTTGTATTTATAGATCAAAATCTTGTTCCAAAGATGATCTGGTTGATGAAACATCAGCCATTTCCATTTGATTAAGAGAGAATTATTGAGGATCTTAATATATTTGATCCTCAAACCTCCCATATCTCTAGAAGCACAACATTGTCTCTAAGATATCCAAGCAATCTTCTTCCCTTCTCGATTACCACCCCAAAGAAATTGTCTTTGAATGGCAGTTAACCTATTGATCACTGTTGTAGGGGCCCTGAAAAAAGACAAATAAAACAAAGGTAATGTTGTTAGGACAACATTGATAAGAGTGATTCTGCTAGCCAGAAAATGCTTCTCTGATTCCACCTGTTCAGCCTAGCCTCAAACTTCATGATTATAGGTTCCCACACCACCTTTCTTTTCGGATTGACTCCAATTGGAATTCCTAAATAGCAGAAAGGAAACTGGAGCAGAGCACAATTTAGGTAAGCAGCAGCATAAAGGCACCAATCCTCAGATTGGCCAACAGCTTCAAATTGACTATTTGCAAAATTGATTCTCAATCCAGAAACCATCTCAAAACTTCTGAGAATAACCTTCACAGCTTTGACATTCTCCATGGAAGCTTCTCCAAAAAATATAGTGTCATCAGCATATTGTAGAACATCCACAGGCACCTTATTATTCCCCACCAAGAAACTTCTAAAGCAATTTTTTTGATATTGCTTCCCTCATCAAACCTGTCATGCCTTCAGCCACTAAATCAAATAAAAGGGGGGCCAAAGGATCCCCTTGTCTCAACCCTCTTTGAGGCTTGAATTCAGTGGTTGGGATGCCATTCTGATGAAGACATGACCAAGAGCAAGGGCAAGGATCCACTTGAAGAACTTGGAGGGCCTATGACAAGGGCTAGAGCAAGGAAAGCCAAGGAAGCTCTTCAACAAGTGTTGTCCATACTATTTGAATACAAGCCCAAGTTTCAAGGAGAAAATTCCAAGGTTGTGAGTTGTATCATGGTCCAAATGGAGGAGGACTAAATGACACCACTTTGTCTCAATTTTAGAGTGTTTAGTTTGTCTAATAATGGCCCAATCCTTGTAAAGTTGGCTGACCAAAAATATGTTTTGGGTTAATCAACTAAAAGGGCTTTAGTAGGTTTAGTTCAAGTTGTAATAAGGGCCCAATTGGCAACCTAGGCATCAGCCTTTTGGGAGACCAAATGGTGGCTGACTTGTTGGTTGTTGGGGGTGACTTTTGGTTGCCACAATTTCAGTTATACTCAGCCATTAAGTTTTTTTTTTTTAATTCCCTAGGTTAATGGCATTAAGTTATTTTAATTCTAGGTTAGTGGGCCATTACTAAAATCTGCTGTAAAGCTTCTATATAAGCTGAACCATTTTATCAATAAACACAAGTTGAGTTTTATTCAGAAAATTAGAGTTTATCTCTTTTATCTTAGTGAGAGTGATTCTCCTAAATTCTTGAGTGATTCTCCTAAATTCTTGAGTGATTCAAGAACACCCTGGCTGTATCAAAGGACTTTCACAACCTTTGTGTGTTGCCCTCGCCGAAAAGAGTGATTCTTTCCTTCCTTTCATCTTCAACCTTATTCTTTCAAATCACAATTCCAGAAAATCCACTTCTGCCCAGAATTATGTCGTGGCCATAACTCCCGTTTTACGCACTCAAATTAAGTGATTCTTGAGCCTAAATTGAATTTCAAGACGAGACCTTTCACCTCGTTTTGGAATCACCTCATTTGGAGCCCTGTAGCTTGAGTTTTTGCCATTTTTATATTTTTGTCCAGCCACCACTTAACCTACATTTTCTCATCTCATTATTCCATTTTATGCCAAGAACCACCTTATTAAGACCCACGAAATTAACCACCTTATTCGTCATCCTTTCCTTAATCAATTTCCGCATTTTCCATCAAGGTTTAATCCTAGACGATCCTAAGTCAGCCCTTGTGCCATGAGGGTTCATATCACATTCACAAGGATAGATATAGAAGCTGAGGAGAGGCAACCCCTAATCCACCTGATCCATCTCTCATGGAACCCTATTCTTCTCATCATGTAAAAAAGAAATTGCCAAGACACAGAGTCATAGGCCTTCTCAAAGTCCACTTTAAATACCATGCAAGACCTCTTAGACCTCCTAGCCTCTTCAACCACCTCATTAGCCACCAGAACTCCATGAAGCAATTGTCTACCTTTTACAAAGGTTGTTTGCCTTTCATCAATAAGGTGAGGCATGACCTTTCTCAGCCTGTTAGCCAGCAGTTTAGCAATAATTTTGTAGATACATCCTATGAGGGAAATAGGTCTGAAGTCACTAATAGCCTGGGGGTCCTTTAGCTTAGGTATAAGAGCAATAAAAGAGGAGTTACTTCCTTTAGGGAAAGTAGCATTAACAAAGAATTCTGCAATAAACCTAAGGAATGCAGGTTTTAGCTCCTTCCAAAAATGCTTAATAAACCTGAAATTAAACCCATCTGGCCCCAGACTTTTATCATCGCCACAACTCCACACTGCACATCTCACCTCCTCTCCTTTAAAAGGTTCAACCATGATATCCCTCTGAGTAGGAATTAAAGCACTGAAAGAGACCCCATCCAGGGTAGGTCTATGAAGGTGAGGTTCATAGAATCTACTCTGAAAATGCTGTAAGATTTCAGCCTTAATCAAGTGAGGATCTTCAACCCAAGTGACATCAATCAACAATCCCCTCAAGGCATTTCTCCTCCTGCTGTGGTTGATTAATATATGAAAATACAAGTTGTTGTTGTCCCCCTCTTTAATCCACTTGCTTCTAGACTTCCGTCTCATGATAGATTCATGGAGATTAGCCTTTTCCCAAAGTTCAGCTTGAATTTTCTTCAGCTGCTGGACTTGCTGGTCAGATGGCTGAGATGTCATAGAATTTTCCAGATCATTCAGGTTCTGTTGAAGTTGCTTCATCTTGTTACACAAATATGTTGTATTATCTTTACTCCACAATTTCGGCCTATGTTTGAGGATCTTGAGCTTGTTTTTTAAAACAAATCCACCCCACCCCATGGGCTGATTAACAGACCAGCAATCCTTCACCACCTTCTGATACTCCTTGTTCTTTAACCAGCCATCAAAAACCTTAAAAGGCTTAGGGCCCAGTCAATGCTCTTAGATTTCAAAATGATAGGGCTGTGGTCAGAATAGTTCCTCTCAAGATTGAGTTGAGAACTATCTGGCCACTTAGCTAACCACCCATCAGTGACCAACACTCTATCTAGCTTGCTTTTACAGGTTCCATTTGGCCTAACCCAGGTGAATGCCAAAACAAAACATTCAAGACCAATCAATTTTGTTTCAAGCATAGAAAGTAATGCATGACGTCGAGAAAGAGCATCGGCTACAATATTACCTTTTCCCTTTTTATGTTTGATAACATAAGAGAATTGCTCTAAGAATTCCACCCACTTCGCATGCCTTTTGTTAAGCTTGCCTTGCCCCTTGATATATTTGAGGGACTCATGGTCACTATGAATGACAAATTCCTTGGGATAAAGGTAGTGTTGTCATGTTTTCAAAGCCCGTACTAAGGCATACAACTCCTTATCATAAGTTGAATAGTTAAGGGTAGGACCACTTAACTTTTCACTAAAATAAGCAATTGGATGGCCTTCTTGCATCAACACAGCCCTAACCCAACATTTGAAGCATCACACTCAATTTCAAAAGATTTTTGAAAGTTTGGCAACGCAAGTATGGGGGCATTAGTTAGCTTTTGCTTAACATTGAAAGCTTCTTGTTGTTTCTCTCCCCATTTGAAACCAACATTTTTCTTGAGCACTTCATTGAGAGGTGCTGCCAATGTGCTAAAATCATTCACAAATCGTCTATAAAAACTTGCTAAGCCATGAAAACTCCTCACCTCGATCACAGACTTAGGTGTAGGCCATTCTTGAATAGTCCTAACCTTCTCCTCATCAACTTGCACTCCTTTTGAACTCACAACAAAACCAAGAAACACAACATGGTTAGTACAAAAGATGTATTTTTCAAGATTGGCATACAATTGTTCTTCTCTAAACACAGTCAAGACAGATTTTAAATGATCAATATGCAAATCAAGTGAAGTGCTATAGATAAGAATATCATCAAAGTTCACCACAACGAACTTTTCTATGAACTCTCTCAAGATATGGTTCATTAATCTCTTGAAAGTGCTAGGAGCGTTAGTTAGGCCAAAATGCATAACCAACCATTCATACAAACCATATTTTGTTTTAAAAGCAGTTTTCCATTCATCCCTTTCTCTAATCCTAATTTGATTGTATCCACTTTTTAAATCGATTTTAGAGAAGTAACATGCACCATGCAATTCATCAAGAAAATCATCAAACCTAGGTATAGGATGCCTATATTTAATGGTGATGTTATTAAGGGCTCTACAATCGGAACACATGCGCCATGTCCCATCCTTTTTAGGGACCAAAATCACTAGGACAGCACAAGGACTCATACTATCTCTTACCCAACCTTTGCTAATGAGTTCATCCACTTGTATTTGAATCTCTTTGGTTTCTTGTGGATTACTTCTATAGGCTGGCCTATTGATGCGAACTTGAGTAGGAGCGGATCGTTTGATACAGGTTGAAGAGTTTTTTTTTGGATGACGCCACTTCCAGTGAAGGAATATAAGTCAGGGTAGACGCCACTTCCGGTGAAGGAAGATAAGTCAGGGTAGATGCCACTTCCGGCGAAGGAAGATAAGTCTGGGTAGACGTCACTTCCGGTGAAGGAAGATAAGTCCGGGTAGACGCCACAAGGATTACCTTGATAAGTCTGATATGGGTTCAACAAGGAACCCAGAGAGAAACTCTCACCAAATTTTATCAAATGCCAAAAGTTTTTTTTATTGAAAATAAAAACCAATACTTATAGTGTATCTGAACAAAAAGATAAAAATAGACATGGGCCTTCTAAACAGTTTGGGCCAAAATTACAATAAATAAAAATTATAACTAAAAAACATATTTAACTTGGGCCTTCAGCAACAATTAATAGTCTTGATAGTGTCTCTGCCTCTGGGCCTTCATCCTTCTCCACTTGGGCCTTCATCCTTCTCCACTCGGGGGCTTTATCCTTCTCCACTTGGGCCTTCGCCCTTCTCCACTTGGGCCTTTAGCCTGTATTTGGCCAGTTTCATGATTCTCATCATTCCCTCCTTCTTGGAAAACATTTGTGCTCAAATGTCTAGGATCATCACCGGGTTCAAGTACCACTTCCTTCCTTTTCTTGTTGACTTGCTTGGCATAGCTTTCATTCTTCTTTGCAATTTGCACCTTCACTTGGTCATACAATCTTTTCACATACTCAACTTTGGCATGTGCATCCTTACGTTGAGTCTCTTGGGGATTGCTTTTGTAAGTTGGCCTGTTAGGCAATGAAGCTCCGGGGAGGAGATCAACTTGATGTTCTATGCCTCTTGAAGGTGGCAGTCCATGAGGAATCTCCTTAGGAAAGACATTTTTAAATTCCTGCAATAAGGGTTGAACACTAGGAGAAATAGAAATAGTAAACTCATGAGAATTATCAATAGAAATTTTACTGTCTTTGCAATACTGTAGATTGAGTGGTTCATGAGCAGGTAGCACTTTCCTCACTTCACTCGCCTCTGCAAAATAATTAAATTTTCTCTCATGTGTATCACTCTTTTCCTCGGGTGTATCACTCTTCTTTTTCATATTCCTTTGTGGTGCCTCACTATTTTCTTTCTCTTGTTCTCTCTTTTCTCTCATTCTGATTTGGTCATCACACACTTCTCTAGGGGATAGAGGTTTAAGAGTAAACGAGGAAGATTTGGCTATTCGTCTGTAGGGCTCTTCTTTGTTACGGTTCAACAAACGTTGCATTTGTGTAGTCCACGCATCCAGAAATAAGCGCTGAGATTCGTCCAGTTGATGATATACACCACCATTGTCACCAGCTCTTGCCATGATTAAGGAACAAAGAATTTTGCAGTAAATAAAAAAAAAATTCAGAACCTCACCACACTCTACTCACGTGTTTCTCTCTTTGATGGTAGTTCACTCGTGTTTGATGCTCTCAATATAGGCTTTTGTGTGATGTTTTCACTCTTGCCTTTTACCACTCACTCCCTCTTAAGTTCCTGGATGAATCAAGTTAGACACACAAGGTATATAATAGGAAAGAGTTTAATTATCACAGACTGTGTAGCAGATTTAATTTTGATAACAAATCAGATTTGATTTTGGTTAACAGATTAGACTTGATTTGGATTTAGATTTAATTTGGATAACAGATTAGACTTGATTTGGATAGTAGATTGGATTTGATTTGGATAACAGATTAGACTTGATTTGATTTGGATAACAAATTTTGATTTGATTTGATTTGGATAATAGATCAGATTTGGATAACAAATTAGATTTAATTCGGATAACAGATATCATAACAAATAAGATAATAGATAGGATATCAGATAACATAACAAATATGACAAGTAAACTTCAAATGCTCATAACTTTTGTTACGGTTGTACGTTTGAGGCCCACTATATATCAAAACGCTCAGAATTCAGAGGAGAATCTAGATAAGGGGATTTGGTACACGATTTTCTGCCAAAAAAAAGCCTCTAACTTCCTCAATTTCGTGTTCAAAGATCAAACACCCCACTTTCTTTTCTTTTCTTTTCTTTCTTTTTTCTTGTTTTCTTCTCTTTTTTTTTTTTCAAATTTCTGCAACTTTTTTTTTAACTTGAAATAAAACTCAAAAAGATTTTTTTTTGACACAAAGTCTGAAAGACACAAGAAACAAGAACAAGAACAAAAACGTGACAAGAACAAGAACAAGAACGAAACAAAGACACAAACAAGAACGCAACAAGACGCAAACAAGAAACCAAATAACAGAACAAGGACAAAACACGAACCTGGACAAATTACAAAGAAAAATAACAGGATAGGATAGAACCTGTATCAAGAGCCGAAGCTCTGATACCAGATGATGCGAATCTTACGGGGCACGAATCGCTTGATACAGGCTATAGAGTTTTTGGATGACGCCACTTCCGGTGAAGGAAGATAAGTCAGGGTAGACGCCACTTCCGGTGAAGGAAGATAAGTCAGGGTAGACGCCACTTCCGGTGAAGGAAGATAAGTCTGGGTAGACGCCACTTCCAGTGAAGGAAGATAAGTCTGGGTAGACGCCACTTCCGGTGAAGGAAGATAAGTCAGGGTAGACGCCACTTCCGGTGAAGGAAGATAAGTCAGGGTAGACGCCACAAGGATTATCTTGATAAGTCTGAGATTGGTTCAACTAGGAACCCAGAGAGAAACTCTCACCAAATTTTATCAAATGCCAAAAGTTTTTTTTATTGAAAATAAAAACCAATACTTATAGTGTATCTGAACAAAAAGATAAAAATAGACATGGGCCTTCTAAACAGTTTGGGCCAAAATTACAATAAATAAAAATTATAACTAAAAAACATATTTAACTTGGGCCTTCAGCAACAATTAATAGTCTTGATAGTGTCTCTGCCTCTGGGCCTTCATCCTTCTCCACTTGGGCCTTCATCCTTCTCCACTCGGGGGCTTTATCCTTCTCCACTTAGGCCTTCGTCCTTCTCCACTTGGGCCTTTAGCCTGTATTTGGCCAGTTTCATGATTCTCATCACCTATTGGGCAAAGAAGCTCTCGGAATGAGATCAATTTGATGCTCAATTCCCCTCAAAGGTGGTAATCCACTTGGCACATTTGATGGAAACATGTCTTGAAAATCCTGCAAAAGAGTTTTAACACTAGAAGGCACTTCAAAATTATCAAAAGTGTTAGTGGTCAAAATCTGATTTTTGCAAAACAAGATGTAGAGTGACTATTTAGCACGAAACAACCTCTTGAGCTCACTTTTTGTGGCTAAATAGCTCTCCCTCACTTCAAGTGTTTCACTATTCTTTTGTTCACTCTTTTTCCTCTCAACTGTTTCCCTCTTTTTCTCACTCTCAAGTGTTTTGCTTACTTTTTCTTTTTCTCTTTTTTCTTGAAGAAGTTTTTCTCTCATTTTCTTTTGATCCTCACACACTTCTTGTGGACTCAATGGTTTGAGCACAATCTCTTTGTCTTGGTGCATGAAAGAGATCTTGTTGGTATAACCGTCATGATTGGCTCTTTTATCAAATTGCCATGGTCTCCCCAAAAGTAAGTGACTGGCCTCCATAGGAACAACATCACAAAGTACCTTATCATTGTATTTCCTAATGGAAACGTCCATTTCAACTTGTTGCCTCACTTGCACCTCTCCATCCTTACTAAGCCATTGAAGTTTGTATGGTCTAGGATGTGGTTTAGTAGCTAAATGTATCTTTGACACTAATCTAGCACTAGTCACATTGGTGCAACTACCTCCATCAATGATCACCATGCACACCTTGCCATAGATTAAACATCTAGTGTGAAAGATGTTTTCTCTTTGGCTCTCCTCCTCATGTTTCAATTGACCACCAACTAACCGTCTAATCATCAACAAATCTCTCTCCGAAGTCTCCTCTTCCTCTACATACTCACTCTCCTCTTCCTCTTCAACATCGGATTCACTTATATATTATCCATCTCTAAGAACCATGGAGCTTTTGTTAGGGCACTCATAAGCATAGTGTCCTAGGCCTTGGCACTTGAAACACTTCACATCTCTACTCCTTTTAGAGGGTTCCTCTTGGGACTTTGAGTGAGTTTTTGATGGGGTAGGTGTGGAACTACTAGAAGTACCAGCCCCATCTTTCTTAGCTTTGTCTTTTCAACTAGAAGAACCGAAGTTGGTAAAACTCCTTTTAGCCACTCATTTCCTTTTTAATTGTTGCTCTACTTGGATTGCTTTGTGAAGCAAATCATCCATTTCAACAAACTCCTGCAGCTCAACAATATCATGGATATCATTAGTCAAACCATTAAGAAATCGAGCCATAGTTACCTACTCATCTTCTTCAATCTTTGCTTTAATCATGAGCACATCCATTTCCTTGAAATACTCCTCAACCCCCTTTTTGCCTTGCGTTAGTTTTTGGAGCTTGAATTTCAAATCCCTTGAGTAACTAGCCGACACATACCACTCCCTCATGATCCTTTTCATCTCCGCCCATGTCATAGGCTCTTCATTTCTTGCTCTCTCCTTTGGTAGCTTGTTCCACCACACAAGAGCATAGTCGGAAAACTCTGTGGCGGCAAGCTTCACCTTTTGGTCCTCCTCATAGTTGTTGCATGAGAAAACATGCTCTATTTTCATCTCCCACTCCAAGTAGGCCTCC
This sequence comes from Glycine max, assembly GCF_000004515.6. Lineage (NCBI taxonomy): Eukaryota > Viridiplantae > Streptophyta > Magnoliopsida > Fabales > Fabaceae > Glycine > Glycine max. The sequence goes on along the minus strand of NC_038246.2, from coordinate 21,118,199 downwards.
GTATCATTCTTTCCTTTAAAGGGAGGAATGTTGAGTTTAATACCATCAATTCGGTTTTGTCTAGGAACATCATCATTCCCTCTTCTCCTCCTTTCTTTTTCATTATGATCTCTATTCTCCATTTGATCCAACCTCTCACGGAGCACATCATCTCGTTGTTTCATTAACCTCTCCAGATGTTGCATCAAAGCTTGCATTTGGAATTGCGAAAGCCCCACTCCATCATTAGGATTAGTACTTGACATCTCAAACAAACAAATCAAACGTAACAAGACAATTATAGTTGTTGTTTGAATACCTCACCCACTCATGTGTATCACACAATTATGGCTTTTCTCTAATGAAAACACTCTTGCCTTTTACCACTCTAATTCCCCTTGAGTTCTTAGGCAATTCAAGAGATTATGGTCACAGCAAAGAACAATTCACCAATATGTGTAAGGTAAGGCTAGACAGACAAGGACAAGGTTAACCAAGAAAAAGGCTAACAATGTTTTTAGGCACAATTGAAGGAAATAAAATTCCGAATTTAGGAATTCAAGTAACAATCCTTCATAAAACCAATATATTACCTTAAAGAGATTTTTTTAAAAAAAAGTTCTTCAAGCATGAACCATTCAGCCCAATTTTTTTTTTTGCTTATACGAATTTCTGTTTTTTTTTTATATATAACAAAGAGATCAAAAGGCTTAACTTTTGCAATGGTTCAGCCTAAAAGAAAAAAAAGAACATGAACAAGAAGGTAATATAAATGGCAAAGAAAAAATAAAGAAGGATGTTACCCAATATTTCCAGCAAAGGAAGTGTTGATCCTAGAATCGGAGCTCTGATTACCAAATGATATGAACCCTCATGGCACAAGGGCTGACTTAGGATCGTCTAGGAATAAACCTTGATGGAAAATGTGGAAATTGATTAAGGAAAGGATGGATAATAAGGTGGTTAATTTCGTGGGTCTTAATAAGGTGGTTCTTGGCATAAAATGGATGAATGGGATGGTAAAACGTAGGTTAAGTGGTGGTTGGACAGAAATATAAAAATGGTAATAACTCAAGCTACAGGGCTCCAAATGAGGTGATTCTAAAACGAGGTGAAAGGTCTTATTTTGAAATTCAATTTAGGCTCAAGAATCACTTAATTTGAGTGCGTAAAATGGGAGTTATTGCCACGAGATAATTCTGGGTGGAAGTGGATTTTCTGGAATTGTGGTTTGAAAGAACAAGGTTGAAGATGAAAGGAAGGAAAGAATCACTCTTTCCGACGAGGGCAACACACAAAGGTTGTGAAAGTCCTTTGATACAGCCAGGGTGTTCTTGAATCACTCAAGAATTTAGGAGAATCACTCTCACTAAGATAAAAGAGATAAACTCTAATTTTTTGAATAAAACTCAACTTGTGTTTATTGATAAAATGGTTCAGCTTATATAGAAGCTTTACATCAGATTTTAGTAATGACCCACTAACCTAGAATTAAAAGAACTTAATGTCATTAACCTATGGAATTAAAGAACTTAATGGCTGAGTGTAACTGAAATTGTGGCAACCAAAAGTCACTCCCAACAGCCATCAAGTCAGCCACCATTTGGTCTCCCAAAAGGCTAATGCCTAGGTTGCCAATTGGGCCCTTATTACAACTTGAACTAAACCTAACTAAAGCCCTTTTAGTTTATTAACCCAAAACATATTTTTGGTCAGCCAACTTTACAAGGATTGAGCCATTATTTAGACAAACTAAACACTCTAAAATTGAGACAAAGTGGTGCCATTTAGTCCTCCTCCATTTGGGTCATGATACAACTCACAACCTTGGACTTTTCTCCTTGAAACTTAGGCTTGTATTCAAATAGTATGGACAACACTTGTTGAAGAGCTTCCTTGGCTTTCCTTGCTTTATCCCTTGTCATAGGTCCTCCAAGTCCTTCAAGTGGATCCTTGCCCTTGCTCTTGGTGATGTCCTCATCAGAGTCAGATTTTGTGGCATCGGACAACATCATAATGACATGTTGGGGGGACCTTTCAAGGAGGAAGAAATAAGGGCGGCAGTATGGAGTTGCGGAAGTGAAAAAAGTCCTGGACCGGATGGCTTAAATTTTAAGTTCATAAAGCAGTTCTTGGAGGTTCTAAATCCTGATATCAGCCGTTTCCTTGATGAATTCCATGCTAATGGGATCTTCCCAAGGGGCAGTAATAAATCATTTGTGGCCTTGATCCCAAAGGTGAAAGATCCACAAAATCTTAATGAATACAGACCTATATCACTAATAGGCTGCATTTATAAGATCGTGGCTAAGCTTTTAGCAAATAGATTGAAGTTAGTGATGCCAGACATAATTGATGAGAGGCAGTCGACATTCATAAGCGGAAGACATTTGTTGCACAACGTGTTGATAGTAAATGAGGTAGTGGAGGAAGCAAAGAGGCACCAAAAGCCATGTCTAGTGTTCAAAGTGGACTATGAAAGAGCCTATGATTCAGTCTCCTGGGCCTTCCTATCAGATATGATGAAGAGACTTGGATTCTGTAATAAGTGGATATGTTGGATTGAGGGATGCCTTAAATCCGCCTCGATTTCTGTCCTGGTTAATGGTAGCCCTACAAACGAATTTTTACCACAAAGGGGTCTTAGAGAAGGTGACCCACTAGCGCCTCTCCTTTTCAACATTGTAGCTGAAGGGTTAACTGGATTGATGAGAGAAGCATTGGATAAAGGAATATATAGCAGCTTCCTGGTGGGAAAAAACAACACACCAGCCAACATACTACAGTACGCAGATGACACTATTTTTTGGGGAAGCTACAATGCAAAATGTCAAGACAATTAAAGCCATTCTAAGAAGTTTTGAACTTGTATCCGAGTTAAAGATAAATTTTGCTAAGAGTAGTTTTGGAGCAATTGGGAAGCTTGAGCAATGGCGATTTGAGGCGGCTGAGTACCTTAACTATAGAATCCTGTCCTTGCCTTTCACTTATTTGGGCCTCCCCATCGGGGATAACCCAAGACGTAGTGAACTTTGGGATCCTCTAATCAGAAAGTGTGAGAGAAAACTAGCCTCTTGGAAACACAGACACATATCCTTTGGGGGGAGAGTCACTATCATTAATGCAGTCCTAACAGCAATTCCTATCTATTTTTTCTCTTTTTTCAGGGTACCTTAAAAAATAATTGTCAAATTAGAAGCCATCCAAAGACGTTTTCTATGGGGAGGGGGATCAGAGGAGAGGAAGATTGCCTGGGTCAATTGGAAGACGGTATGTCAACCAAAGGACAAAGGCGGCCTTGGAATTAAAGACCTTAAGACTTTTAATGCAACTTTATTGGGGAAGTGGAGATGGGAATTTTTTTCTAAGCAAGAGGAGCCATGGACAAAAATAATTGACTCAAAATATGGCGGATGGAGGGCATTGGAGGAAGACTCAAGAGGAAGTCAACAATCCATATGGTGGAAGGACCTGATCTTAATCCAGCAACAACATCAGAATTTAGTAATAAAAAAGGACACTGTTTGGAGGGTGGGTGGAGGTGACAAGTTCAGATTTTGGGAGGACCCTTGGACAACCAATTCTATGCCTTTAATGGAGAAATATCCAAGGTTGTATCATATCTCATGTCAACAGAAGGCACTCATTATGCACATGGGGACCAGCAACAACAATGAATGGGAATGGAAGTTCAATTGGAGGAGGGATCTCTTTGAATCTGAAATAGCAATGGCAGACACTTTCATTGGGGAAATATCACTGCAGCAAGTTCAACCGCATAGGGAGGACAATTGGATTTGGAAGCATGATCAAAGCGGACACTACTCTTCAAAAAGTGGGTATGATCTGATTTGGGGAGAGCTAATGGGGGCAACCCAAGTTTCTGACTTTGTGGACCTATAGAAGCTAAAAATCCCAACTAAATCTGTTGTGTTTGCTTGGAGGTTAGTAAGAGATAGACTACCAACAAGGATGAACCTTACAAGAAGACAGGTGATGCTGAATAACACCATGTGCCCATTTTGCGGACTTAAAGAAGAAGAGGCTCAGCACTTATTCTTCAACTGTAGCAGTACCCTACCTTTATGGTGGGAGTCTTTGTTCTGGGCTAATTTATCAACAGCAATGCCACAAAATCCAAGAGACCACTTCCTGCAACACACAATCGCGACAGCTGAAGTAAAGAATCTCACAAGATGGAAATGTTGGTGGATCTCTTTGACATGGTCAATTTGGAACCACAGAAACAAAATAGTGTTCCAAAACCACACGTTTAATGGTAGTAGACTGCTGGATGATGCGGTTCTTTTACTTTGGACGTGGGTCAAAAACATGGAGAAGGATTTTGGTACACATTTCAACCAATGGTCCTCAAACCTGAAACAAGCTTTCACTAGCTAGATGGGGTTGAGAATTTTTGTAATTTTATATCAGCTGCAATTGCAATAGCTTGGTTCTGTGTATACACAAGAACCAACTATTCTGCTACTCTAACATGTATTTTTCTAGTACCTCTGGTACTATTCTATTAAATATATCCTATTTTTGCTGAGCGAAAAAAAAAAGATGTACAGCCAATCAAAACAAGGAAATTAAATCCCTGCTCGATATGAAAGCTAAAAGCATGATTATTATTCCATACTGCTATTAGTTTTATTTTCATTTGTATTCTTTTTATCTTTGTTGTTTTTACACCTTAGTTTTTTTATTTACATTTTTGTTGTGCTTCCATCAGAATTTTTAAAGACAACGTTGAAATTAATGTAAATTCAGTGACTAAAGGAATATTCACCATGAAACTATAATGAATGAGCTGTTGGTGGGAAATTCTTTTTTCTATTTCTTTGGATTTTGTATATTACTTTCTAGCTCATTTGAAATTTGTAATATCTGTAGATGGTGTACTGCTGACTGATTTTACACATGTTTGATAACAGTTTCTAACTTTCTATTATGGTGTCTATTAACTTGCAGAATCGACATGGAAAATCAAGTAAAGCAGTTACTAATGATACAGAAGATATTCCTGAAGATTCATCTGCCAAGAGGTATGTTTCAGTTGCTTGTGAAAAATGAGTTGAGTTTCTGTTTTTGGAAGCTGATTTAGAGTTGTCTTCTCTCTCTTACTTTCTTGGCCAGAGAGGAAGAAGCCTGAAAGTTCAACCCAAGAGAAAAATTCGCTTAAGGACAACAAGAGAAAGAGGGAGAAGAAATTTGAGACAGACAAGCCTGGCCAAAAGGGGTCATTTAAGACTACTAGTAATGATGGATTAAGATTACCCAAGAGAAGTAGGTATTCTAACGATAAAAATCCTAATGTAGGTAGGCCAGAAGAAAGTGAAAAAGGCAAGAAAAGTTGGAACAATAGTTTCAGTGGTGGTGGTGGGAAGAGAAAGACGAAGGTGACAAGTACAGCAAAGGATAAAGCAGCTTCTCATGTACCTATAGGATCTTCCAAGTCTCACAAGCTACAAAGGAAATTCAAAAGAAATTGATAGATGAGTCGAATACTCTAGCTGGTTGTACACTTCTAAGATGTTGTATCTCCCTGACATAATGTCATTTTATATATGTGATGAGAATCATGAAACTGGCCAAATACAGGCTAAAGGCCCAAGTGGAGAAGGACGAAGACCCAAGTGGAGAAGGACAAAGCCCCCAGTGGAGAAGGATGAAGGCCCAAGTGGAGAAAGATGAAGGCCCAGAGGCAGAGGCACTACCAAGACTACTAATTGTTGTTGAAGGCCCAAACTAACTTGAAGGCCCAAGTTAAATAAGTTTTTAGTTATAATTTATTTTTATTGTAATTTTGGCCCAAATTGTTTAGAAGGCCCATGTCTATTTTTATCTTTTTGTTCAGATACACTAAGTATTTATTCTTGTTTTCAATAAAAAAAACTTTTGGGCATTTTGATAAAATTGGGTGAGAGTTTCTCTCTGGGTTCCTTGTTGAACCAATATCAGACTTATCAAGGTAATCCTTGTGGCGTCTACCCTGACTTATCTTCCTTCACCGGAAGTGGCGTCATCCAAACTCTGTAACCTGTATCAAACGATCTGCCCCGTAAGATTCACATCATCTAACGATGAGAATCATGAAACTGGCCAAATACAGGCTAAAGGCCCAAGTGGAGAAGGACGAAGGCCCAAGTGGAGAAGGACAAAGCCCCCGAGTGGAGAAGGATGAAGGCCCAAGTGGAGAAAGATGAAGGCCCAGAGGCAGAGGCACTACCAAGACTACTAATTGTTGCTGAAGGCCCAAACTAACTTGAAGGCCCAAGTTAAATAAGTTTTTAGTTATAATTTATTTTTATTGTAATTTTGGCCCAAATTGTTTAGAAGGCCCATGTCTATTTTTATCTTTTTGTTCAGATACACTATAAGTATTTGTTTTTGTTTTCAATAAAAAAAACTTTTGGGCATTTTGATAAAATTGGGTGAGAGTTTCTCTCTGGGTTCCTTGTTGAACCAATATCAGACTTATCAAGATAATCCTTGTGGCGTCTACCCTGACTTATCTTCCTTCACCGGAAGTGGCGTCTACCCTGACTTATCTTCCTTCATTGGAAGTGGTGTCTACCCGGACTTATCTTCCTTCACCGGAAGTGGCGTCTACCCTGACTTATCTTCCTTCACGGGAAGTGGCGTCATCCAAATCTCTGTAACCTGTATCAAACGATCCGCTCCTACTTAGGTTCACATCAATATGTAACTGCATATATAAGCTGGGAGATAACAAATGAAGGATTACAAGCAGGATTTTTTGTCTTTCCTGCTGAGCAACCACTACAGAGAGGAACTTGGAACATTCTTTGAGCTTGATGCTCGAATCTACTGGCTGAGAAAATGAACAGATACATACTGCATGCATATTTTGGTGGGAGAAAGATTATGGTGAGAAAAGCTGTTGTAATGGATGTATGGTCATGGTTGATTGTGTAAATGGCTATGTTTGCCATGTTTTGCCCTCGGGAGGATTTTACCCTTGCTGCTAATTCTTACCAAATATTGTATGTCTTAAAAAATGCCAATCTTTTGAGTATTTTTACATTATTTTCCTTATATTTGCGAAATAGTCAATCAAACATGATGCAAGAGGTCCTTCAGTGTTGAAGCTGCTGTACCCAGTCTGGTACCTGTTCTGCCTCTTGGTTGGCTTGGGTTCTTTCCAGCATATTATACTTGGCGTTTGTTTGCATATTGAAGATGTGCGTCTTTACATTTTCACGTGAAACAATTGAAAAACCATAGAAGCAATGCAGCTTTTATCTTTTATCTTAATTGGATTAAAAGTTATCAAATGTTTCAAAACAAAAAAAAACATGCTGTTAGATTATTCAGTGTTACGGTAGTTGGCATTCAATATTCATTTCCTTTTAAATAATCCTTTTCATAAAATTAACTATTTTGCTTAATTCCTTTTATACATTATTTCGGTGTTCATGTGTTTCTAAAATATGTCCCATTTTATGTTATTTTAAATTATTTTACTTCATTCATTTTGAAGTATCAATTTTACTCGATTAAGGTTGAGCTTGTATTTAAGTTAAATTTAATTTCTAATTAATTGCATAGTTAAGCAAGTGAATTAGGGATGCTACATGGATCTTACATGAAAGCATACCCATGTCATTGTACTAAATGACGAAGTCATGAGAGAATGAAGCAAGATAACTGTGTTTTTAGAGTTGTATTGGTTGGTGTATTGGAATGGTCAACTACACAACCACTAATGACAAACTCAGGATCTTGATAGACAATATTTATTGGAATGCTTCCTAATAAAATAACTGACAATGACAATTATATAGAACCATATAGAAGATAAAGAGCAATGAATTGCTCTAAAGTTAAAGATGAGAAGCAAACATGGGGTGAAAAATTGGGTCATCTTGAATTGCAGCTTCAAATTCTGGCCACAAGATAGCAGACACAGTCCATGAACCATCACCATTGGCACCTAGCCTTTGGTACATGTAACAATGTGATCTTTTAGGGGCGGATTGTTTGGTACAAGTCATGGAATTGGATGATGCCACTTCCAGAGATGTAAGATAAGTTAGGGATAGACGCCACAATAGTTCAACCTTGATAAGTCTGGAATTGGTTTGACAAGGATTCCAAAGAGAAGCTCTCATGAATACATAAGGTATTTTCTGAAAAAATGCCAAAAAGTCCTCTTCCTTCAAAATGAGTTGAATACGTATAGTGTAGCATTAAATTGCTAAATTAACTGAAATTGGTGTAGCTGAAAAAGCATAGGATTCAGCCACCAATTTATTTAATTACAATTACAAATCGAAAATATTGGATATGGGCCTTCAACAATCCAGATTCTTGGGAGTGTCTCTGGGCCTTTGTCCTTCTCCACTTGGGTCTTGTCAAGTATGACTACCACCATTTGTTGGAGGGTATCCTCTGACTGTTTGGTCCTACCCCTGGTCATAGGTCCCTGTATTTGGGCAGCTTTGGAATTCTCATCATGTAACCAACTCCTACTCGTTGAATGGAAGTGTAAACTGTCCCTAGCATGGGACTCCCAAATCCAAAATTAACTTGTTTGACAGGAAACCTTTGTCCTGAGGACACCATTAGGGTTGGCCCTTCATGACCCAACACTGCCTTTGCTAGCATCAAACCAGGCCTATGGCACTCAATCCAATCAATCAAGTCCAAAAAGTGATCCTCAATGTTGACCTTTGAAATTGCCTCATGCACTGTGTTAGCAATGTTTGATATAGAGGCTTCCTTCAACTCTTGAAGGCTTGCCTCCCCAAAAGCCAAACACAACACATTACCAATGTAATTTGACATCAAATTCTTGCGTCTTTCCATTCTTTCTCTTCCATCCACCAACCAACCCATCTTGCACTTTTTATGCCTTTCATCAATTGTACCAACCATTATCTTCCATACATATGCAGAAAAGGCCTCAATTTTTGTTCTCTCGATCCCATTCACAGAAGCAAGTTTCTGTAGCATGTTGATACTTGATGCTTCTATGTGGTAAAGGCATTTAAGAAAGACATGATTCATTAGCATGTTCTGTATCTCTTTCATGGTGCACTTCATAAAAGTTTGATCCAAGGATGGTTGATATTTGGGAGAGGAACGTGCACGAAGGTGTCTATTATGGTCCGGTATGCACGAAAGTGGTTTCTTTTGAGCTATTTCGGACCAGGAAGCAATGAAATTACCAAAGGAAGTGGCATCACCTAATGCATGATCAAAATGAATCCTATGGAAATGCCTCCACAAGTGTATTCAGTCACTTGAATTTGCAAAAAGGAAGTTTGGTTCAACTGAGACTACCTGACGTGAATCTTACGGGGCGGAACATTTGACACAGGATTGTTGACGGAGAGGGACGCCACTTCCAGAGATGGAAGATAAGTCACGGTGACGCCACAAGGAAACAACCTTGATAAGTCAGAATTTGGTTCAACAGGAACTCTGAGAGAAGCTTTCTCACGTATTTGAAAAGAATGCCAAAAGTCCCTTCATTCATTTTGACGAAAATATATATAGTTCACAAAACCCTAAAACGAAATAAATTGGTGCAGGTGAAAAGGCATAGGTTTTAGCCATAACCACCAAACCCTAAAACGAAATAAAGTCCCTTAATTGTAATAATTAAATAATAAAGTAAAATAAAAATTATGGAAACATGGGCCTTCAATCATCATCAATGACAATTATACAAATGACCAGCCTTGTCTCTATGACGTGTTAGACCTGTTTAAGTCTGCTTCTGGTCATGGGCCCTTCAAGTGCTTCATGGTCCTTGCCCTTAGTTGTGTCCTCATCACTGTGTTGGGCCTGTTTAAGTCTGCCTCTGGTCATGGGCCCTTCAAGTGCTTCATGGTCCTTGCCCTTAGTTGTGTCCTCATCACTCCCTCCTTCTTGAAAAGGATTTGTCCTCAAATCCAAGGCTCCTCCTTCTGCATCAAAAAGAGACAAATCAGACACATTGAAAGTGGTACTTACATTATACTCACTAGGCAAGTCAATCTTGTAGGCATTGTCGTTGATCTTCTCCAACACTTGGAATGGTCCGTCTCCTCTAGGTTGAAGCTTGGACTTCCTGTGTTCTGGGAACCTCTCCTTCCTCAGGTGTACCCAAATCCAATCACCTGGTTCAAGCACGACTTTCTTTCTGCTTTTGTTGGCTTGCCTTGCATAGCTCGCATTTTTCTTTTCAATTTGAGCCTTCACTTGCTCATGCAGCTTCTTCACATACTCAGCTTTAGCCTGTGCGTCCTTATGCTTAAACATAGCAATGTTAGGCATAGGCAACAAATCAAGAGGAGTCAAAGGATTAAATCCATACACTATCTCAAATGGTGAACAATTAGTTGTGCTATGGACAGCCCGATTATAAGCAAACTCGACATGAGGCAAACATGCTTCCCAAGATTTAAGATTTTTCTTTAAAATAGTCCTAAGCAGTGTGCCTAAAGTCCTATTGACTACCTCAGTTTGACCATCACTTGGTGGGTGACAAGTAGTAGAAAACAACAATTTAGTACCAATCTTACCCCACAAGGTCCTCCAAAAGTGACTAAGGAATTTTGCATCCCTATCACTAACAATGTTCCTCGGTAATCCATGAAGCCGCACTATTTCTTTGTAAAACAAATCAGCCACATGACAAGCATCATCCACTTTCTTGCAAGGTATGAAGTGTGCCATCTTAGAAAACCTGTCGACAACAACAAACACAGAATCCTTTCCGTTCTTGGTTTTGGGCAGCCCCAAAACAAAGTCCATAGATATGTCAGTCCAAGGATATTCAGGAACAAGCAAAGGAGTGTACAATCCATGAGGTTTAACCTTAGATTTAGCCTTTTTACACACAATGCAATGATCACAAAACTTATGCACATCACACCTCATATGAGGCCAAAAGAAATGCTCTTGCAGAATTTCCAGGGTCTTTTGAACCCCAAAGTGACCCATCAAACCCCCCTCATGTGATTCACTCACAAGCAACTCTCTAATGGAACACTTAGGCACACACAATTTATTTGCTTTAAACAAGAATCCATTATGCCTATAGTAACCATTTCCAGAAAACTTTTCACATGCAGCAAAAATTTCAGCAAAGTCCACATCATGCTCATACATGTCTTTCAAAGACTCGAGACCAAACAATTTAGTTTCAAGCATAGCAAGTAAAGTATGTCTCCTAGACAGCGCATCAGCCACTACATTCCCTTTCCCCTTTTTATGTTTGATGACATACGGAAATTGCTCTAAAAACTCTACCCACTTAGCATGCCTCTTATTAAGCTTTCCTTGTCCTTTTAAGTACTTTAAGGACTCGTGATCACTATGAATGACAAACTCTTTGGGTAATAGGTAATGCTGCCAAGTTTGTAAAGCTCTAACCAAAGCATACAATTCCTTATCATAAGTTGAATAGTTAAGGGCAGCGGCTCCTAACTTTTCACTAAAATAAGCAAATCGGATGACCCTCTTGCAACAAAAACAAGCCTCAATACCATAACACGGTTGCCGGGTATAAGGAGCCGAT